>NC_053393.1:284421670-284501968 GCF_905171765.1 Bufo bufo | reverse complement strand
CCCCGTGGTGTTTCTCGTGAAACACCTTTGTTAAGATCAATTGGCAAACCTCTGGATGGAGAGGGCTCCTCCGTGGATAGTCTCCTGCAGGGGGTGGTTTCGGCCTTTCTTCCAGGAATGGGAGACAGGAGGGCGAGTGAAGGACTTGCGTACGCCTCACGGATATCTTCCGGCTTATGTCACCCCGATTCTGAAGGTGATCCGCCGGTGGGGTTTGGAGGTGAGGGAAATCAGGACCCTGTCAAGGAGATCCTTGACGAGAGGGTCTTGTTGTCCACTTTCAGAAGCCCCTGGCCCTCAAGGATTGCCCAAGCCGGGATCTAGACAAGGGGTTACAGTTGCTAAATTCTGCAGGATCCCCTTGAAGTTTTGGGACTTGGCTTGGCGCTGCTTTCACGGGAGGCTGTATGTAAGGGACAACCTGAAGTACAGGAAACTCTGAGGAAAGGGGCTGTCCCCGGGAGGAGTGCGGCTCCATACTGGAAAGTATGGAGCACTTCCTGCTTCATTGTCCTTTCAATACAGAGGTGTATGAACGGGTGGGAGCTTCCATTGGCTGGCCCAGGCTAGCCAGCCTCTCCTATGCGGAGTGGGCCTACGGAGTGTTCAGAGACCTGGGAAGGAGGGACCCGTGCACAAGTTTTTTAGTTAGCATAGTGGTTAGGTTCTACACGTGAACGCACGGTGTTTAGTTTCTACGCAGCAGAAAGTCCTCCCGGTGGACGAGGTTTGTAGGAACATCTTGGGTGGCCTGGTGAAGGTGCGTTCTCTTGAGTATGAGAGACTGGGTACCAGTAGGGCCTCTCTCCTCTGGAGAGGCTTTGCTTTTGATGTACCGTAAGTCTAGTCGTACTGTTCCTGGTGGTGGGCTGACGCTTCCACACTAGATTTTTGTTTTGTAGTAAGTTGAGGTTTTTGAAAAAGGCTTGCAAAGACCGAACTTGGGCCTTCGGGAGTTTGTTATGTAGTTATGTGAGTTATGTTTGCTAGAGGAGGGAAAGTTGGGATTAGACAGGTTGGGTGGGTGAGGAAGGGGGGGATAATTTTTATGTGTCCTTTTGTGTTTTGAGTGGGGAGGCCTGCATCTAGCCCTGGACTATGCGGACATGGGAGGACATGGGCGAGGGGCTAGATGTGGGTGGTGAAGGAGGGGCTGGCCTTGGACTATGCGGACATGATAGAGACATGAGGCGAAGGTCAGCCCTGGGTGTCGGGTGATGGGTAAAAGGATAGTGTGAGTAGGGATAGAATAGGTTAGGTTGGTGATTTTTCTATAAACAGGTGACGGGAGAAAAAAGAAAAAAAAAAAAAAAAAGAAAAGAAAAATATATAAATAATTATGTATGTATTTGGCAAAGTCGCCTTGTTGGTTTTTTTTTTGGGAAAGGTCGCCTTTATTTATTTAGTTACTTTATTGATTTATTTATGTTTATGTTTGATATTTTCTGTTCATTATATACTTTTCTGTTTATGACGATTAGTCCTATTTTTGTTTGGGTTTTACAGCCGGGCGGCCAGGTAAGTTTTATAGTTATAAGGTTAGTTGTTAAGTTTGATATGTTGTTGGGGCATGAATGTGAGTGTGAGTGTGGATGTATGTGGCTGGGCCAGTAATAACATTGTTTTATGAGTATTGTTTTATTTGAAATTGTTTGTTTTATTTTGTAAAGTTTTGTACTTTTATAATAAAAAGAGTAGCAGTGTGTAGGTGATACGGTCACGGTGTAAGCAGTGTGTAGGAGATACGGTCACGGTGTAAGCAGTGTGTAGGAGATACGGTCGTTTAATTCTCCATCGTCACAGTATTTAGTTACCTCATAAGTATTACAGTCACTCACATTGGTTTAATTGGCACATGGATACACATGTGAGCAGTAACGCCACGTCAAGGCTTCAACCCTTGTTACTGACCAGTCACACACACCATACTTTTCATTCATACACATTTGGTATTCCAGATGTTTTGGACTACACCTCCCATAATGCTTTGCCAGCATGATGGGAGATGTAATTCACAGCATGTGGACGGCCTATGGTTGCCGACCTGTGAACTCGCGGTGATCACAGTACACAATGCTGAAGTAGCTGTGCAAACAGGAGCAGCTTGTCACCTGTCAGATGCCCTTCACTGCTCCAGCCGGGGGCGTGGGCCTCAACATGGGCTTCTTCATTCCACTTCAGGTACTTCGTGTTCCATAGGAGAACATGCTGGTCAGAGTTGGGACACAAAAAAAAAACAGGTTAGAGTAAATGGCAGAACAGACGCAGTGCATGCAGACTGACGGTCCACATATATACAGCAGACAGACACACAGATTGTGGGAGACACAGAGACGGAGATTACTGAATCCAGTGAGCGACGGATTTGGGGGCAGATTTGTCCCTCTGGCTGGGGGGCAGCTTCTCATCCTTCTCCGAGTGACGAGATGGCTGCAGTTTCATAGCAAAAAGCATGCCATGGCAGAGGAGATCTAGGAAAAAAATATTTTTGGGTGAAACTAGGGCTGTACACATCTTACACACAGGCCACACGTGCTGCACAGCTCCCCCAAATATAATACACTGCCCCCAAACATCTAACGCACAGGCGACCCCAATATACTTCACAGACCCCCCCATATACTGCAAAGACCACCCCAATATATAGCACAGACACCCCCAATATACTGCGTAGACCCCCACAAAATATACTGTGCAGACACCCCCAATATACTGCGCAGACACCCCCCATATACTGCGCAGACACCCCCCCATATACTGCGCAGACACCCCCCCATATACTGCGCAGACACCCCCCCATATACTGCGCAGACACCCCCCCATATACTGCGCAGACACCCCCCCCATATACTGCGCAGACACCCCCCCCATATACTGCGCAGACACCCCCCCATATACTGCACAGACACCCCCCCATATACTGCACAGACACCCCCCTAATATATTGCACAGACGGCCCCCCATATACTGCGCAGACACCCCCCCCAAGATATTGCACCGACAGCCCCCCATATACTACACAGATAGCCCGCAATATACTGCGCAGACAACCCCCCCCCAATATAATGAACAGACCCCCCCAATATACTGTGCGCAGGCACAGGGGCGTAGCTAGAAATGCATGGGCCCCATAGCAAAAAAAAATTTATGGGCCCCCCCCGTGCCATCCACAGATCCCCCTCCCCTAAATAGTGCCATCAACAGATCCCCCTCCCCTAAATAGTGCCATCCACAGATCCCCCTCCCCTAAATAGTGCCATCCACAGATCCCCCTCCCCTAAATAGTGCCATCCACAGATCCCCCTCCCCTAAATAGTGCCATCCACAGATCCCCCTCCCCTAAATAGTGCCATCCACAGATCCCCCTCCCCTAAATAGTGCCATCCACAGATCCCCCTCCCCTAAATAGTGCCATCCACAGATCCCCCTCCCCTAAATAGTGCCATCCACAGATCCCCCTCCCCTAAATAGTGCCATCCACAGATCCCCCTCCCCTAAATAGTGCCATCCACAGATCCCCCTCCCCTAAATAGTGCCATCCACAGATCCCCTCCCCTAAATAGTGCCATCCACAGATCCCCCTCCCCTAAACAGTGCCATCCACAGATCCCCCTCCCCTAAACAGTGCCATCCACAGATCCCCCTCCCCTAAATAGTGCCATCCACAGATCCCCCTCCCCTAAATAGTGCCATCCACAGATCCCCCTCCCCTAAATAGGTCCATCCACAGATCCCCCTCCCCTAAATAGTGCCATCCACAGATCCCCCTCCCCTAAACAGTGCCGTCCACAGATCCCCCTCCCCTAAACAGTGCCATCCACAGATCCCCCTCCCCTAATAGTGCCATTCACAGATCCCCCCTCTCCTAAATAGTGCCATCCACAGATCCCCCTCCCCTAAATAGTGCCATCCACAGATCCCTCTCCCCTAAATAGTGCCATCCACAAATCCCCCCTCCCCTAAATAGTGCCATCCACAAATCCCCCTCCCCTAAATAGTGCCATCCACAGATCCCTCTCCCCTAAATAGTGCCATCCACAGATCCCCCTCCCCTAAATAGTGCCATCCACAGATCCCCCTCCCCTAAACAGTGCCATCCACAGATCCCCCTCACCTAAATAGTGCCATCAACAGATCCCCCCTCCCCTAAATAGTGCCATACACAGATCCCCCTCCCCTAAATAGTGCCATACACAGATCCCCCTCCCCTAAATAGTGCCATCCACAGATCCCTCTCCCCTAAACAGTGCCATCCACAGATCCCCCTCCCCTAAATAGTGCCTTAAACAGATCCCCCTCCCCTAAATAGTGCCATCAACAGATCCCCCTCCCCTAAATAGTGCCTTCCACAGATCCCCCCCTCCCCTAAACAGTGCCATCCACAGATCCCTCTCCCCTAAACAGTGCCATCCACAGATCCCCCTCCCCTAAATAGTGCCATCAACAGATCCCCCTCCCCTAAATAGTGCCATCACCAGATCCCCCCCTCCCCTAAAACAGTGCCATACACAGATCCCTCTCCCCTAAACAGTGCCATCCACAGATCCCCTCCCTAAATAGTGCCTTAAACAGATCCCCCTCCCCTAAATAGTGCCATTAACAGATCCCCCCCCCCCTAATAGTGCCTTCCACAGATCCCCCCCTCCCCTAAACAGTGCCATCCACAGATCCCTCTCCCCTAAACAGTGCCATCCACAGATCCCCCTCCCTAAATAGTGCCATCAACAGATCCCCCTCCCCTAAATAGTGCCATCAACAGATCCCCCCCTCCCTAAACAGTGCCATACACAGATCCCCCTCCCCTAAATAGTGCTTCAACAGATCCCCCTCCCCTAAATAGTGCCATCAACAGATCCCCCCTCCCCTAAACAGTGCCATACACAGATCCCTCTCCCCTAAACAGTGCCATCCACAGATCCCCCTCCCCTAAATAGTGCCTTAAACAGATCCCCCTCCCCTAAATAGTGCCATCAACAGATCCCCCTCCCCTAATAGTGCCTTCCACAGATCCCCCCCTCCCCTAAACAGTGCCATCCACAGATCCTCTCCCCTAAACAGTGCCATCCACAGATCCCTCTCCCCTAAACAGTGCCATCCACAGATCCCCCTCCCCTAAATAGTGCCATCAACAGATCCCCCTCCCCTAAATAGTGCCATCAACAGATCCCCCCCTCCCCTAAACAGTGCCATACACAGATCCCTCTCCCCTAAACAGTGCCAACCACAGATCCCCCTCCCCTAAATAGTGCCATACACAGGTCCCCCTCCCCTAAACAGTGCCATCCACAGTATCAGGCGCCTCCCCTCCCCCATGTGCCAGTCAGTATCAGGTGCCAACCCCCCCCCAGGTGCTAGTATCAGGTCAGGTACCAACCCCCCTCCCCCCATGTGCCAGTATCAAGTGCCCCCCGCTCCCCCCATGGCAGTAACAGTCCAGTATTAAAAAAATAAAATAAACACTTCTACTTACCTCCATGTCAGCGATGCGATGCAGCCTCTTCCTGTGTCCCGCCCTGTATGTCCATATATGGAGTCAGTGCTTGTATTTCAGAAAAGGTTTCTGCTGGGATTCAAACTCACGACCTTTCTGTATCAGAGGCAGAGCACCTAACCACAAGACCATAAGAGAAGCCTTGCTGCTGACTGAAAAATTATGAGACTTCTACTGTTATAGCTGGCTAAGTGTACATATATACACATGACAGCTGCTCATATATTGAGATATAGCAGAGCTGAGTGTGCTGGGATAGCTGTCACATAGAGATATAGCAGTGCTGGGTGTGTTGGGGCAGCTGTCATGTGTTAAGATGTACACTTAGCCAGCTATAACAGTAGAAGTGTCAAATTTTTTCAATCAGTTGCAATGCCTCCTTTATGGTCGTGAGGGTAAATGCTTTGCCACTGATACAATGGAGGTTGTGGGTTCGAATCCCAGACACATCAGGAGACTTTAGAATACAGTAAGATTAGATCACATTAGCGAGGGGGCCTGAACATTAAGAAGACCGCTGCTGTGAAAGGGGGCCCTGAACATTAAGACATCGATATTTAACTAACTTGAAAATAAACTGTCGGGCCCCGAAGCAGCTGCTTCCCCGGTAGTTACGCCACCTCCTGGCTGTGTGTGTGTGTGTTAATAAAAAAAAATATATATATTTATGCGGTCGGACGGGCCCCCCAGTGGCGTAGGGCCCCATAGCCACTGCTATGGTTGCTATGGCGATCCCTACGCCACTGCGCAGGCAGCCCCCAATATACTGCGCAGCCCCCACATGTCTGAGAGTGTTGGGAGCAGGGAGAGACTGACCTGATAGAACAGTCAGGATGCTCCAGATGATCAGACCCCGCGCGTGCGCTGTGAGAGGTAGGGAGATCTCCCTGTCCGCCGCGCGTGCGCACTGGCCCTTAATTTTTGCCTTCCCTGTAACGCTGCTGAGGCTCTCGGCGCATGCGCGGTGGGCCATAAATCTAACCTACCTCGGCGCGTTCACATGCACTGGCCGTGCATTTTTGCTGCCCTGGTTGGTTCTGCGCAGGCGCCAACACACCTTCGTTTCAGCCACTGAGGTGGCTCTCGGCGCATGCGCGGTGGGCCATAAATCTAACCTACCTCGGCGCGTTCACATGCACTGGCCGTGAAATTTTGCTGCCCTAGCTGGTTCTGCGCAGGCGCCAACACACCTTCTTTTCAGCCACTGAGGTGGCGAGATCAGCGACACACCTCCTTCAGAGCCTTCCTATGCTGCTACGTCACTGCCGGAAGTGACGAGGGCAGCAAATTTGTATGGGCAGCAGATTTGCACAGAACACTGTGTTCTGCCAGATCTCTATAGCTTGCCGAAAGTCTATAGCGGAAGTGACGTGGTGCGCTGCACAAGCGCACTTCCACAAATCATCCGCATCATCGTTTTAAAGTGACAGTCACCTCCAGTAAAATACAGCATCTACATTAATTTGTACGCTCGCCACGCGCTGCGCACGGCATTTAGTAAAACTAACTCTATGCCGCTATTGATAGTAAAGAAGGAAATGGATAGTAAAGAAAGAGACTATCCATTTCCTTCTTTACTATCAATGGCGGCATAGAGTTAGTTTTACTAAATGCCGAGCGCAGCGAGGCCGAGCCCGATGCGTGGCGAGCGTACAAATTAATGTAGATTAATGGAGCTGTATTTTAAGGGAGATGACTGTCACTTTAAGAAATGTGCACCGGCACACCTGCTTACGTCATGTCCGGTGCAGCTGCGTCACAGCATGAAGGGACGAGGGTAGGGAAATCTCCCGGGTAGGGAACTATAACGGAACACCGATCTACGTGACCTTGCAATGTCATTTGATATATTGTAACGTCTTGCATGGAGGTTGCAAGGAAAAGCGTATCTATTGTGCTGTTCTCAGTCCTGACCAGCCTTTTTTTTTTTTTTTTTTCTTTACTTTATAGAAAGGAGCAAATAACTCTACGAAAGGATGTGCACACTTGAAATTGCTACAGTACTTTGAATACAAATGAGGATTACAGACACTATAGTACTGTGCAATAATTATAACGTAAGCGAACCTACTTCATAAGGAATTTGCAGCATGGAGTCTCAGCGTCCACCCCTAGGTGCTCCTGCAAATGGTTCAGTCTTCGTTTCCGTGATGTGTAAGGAGTCGCACATTGTTGTCAGCTGACTGGTATCTGGTGGGCGCTTTCTGTTGGTGAGTTGCTGGACTGTGAACAAGTGAGGACGTCAAGTACAGCTTGTTAATCGGCTTACCGAGTATGTTACATGACAAACAGAATTGTTTGGACTTTTTTTTTAGGCAAGATGTCTAGCAAATTCCTGTAACCATTTTCTCATTTTGTATGAATTTCTGCCAATAGCGCAAGTTCTCCTTTATCTACTGGATAAGGGATAGCTGCTAGATCAATGAGGATCTGCTGGGACCCCAACTGATCACAAGAACAACTCTACTCTGTCAGACTCCCAAGATTCCAGTGGATAGAGTGTAACACGTGATTACCAAAATAATTAATGCTTTCAAGCTTGCAGTTTTCATGCATTTTCTCTTCAAGAAAGCTAATAATGAGCTTTCCTGACCACTGACACCACATCAGGATTCTGACTGATGAGCTGTATGTTTAGAGGGCTATTGCAGTTAAAAGGGTGCTGGGACTCGGACAGCTGTTTTACCAGAGCAACTGCGAGCAGAGCTGACTCCCGGCAGCTTTCCAAGCACCTCACTGTATGATAGCGGCTGAGCTTGGTATTACAGCTCTGCGACATTCACTTCAATGCGGCAGAACTGTGATGTCATGTGGCCTAAGAAGAGAGGCGTATACAGAGCACCGGCCTCTTATAACAGCTGATCAGCAGTGGTCCTGGGTGTTGGACCCCTGCCGATCTGATATTGATGTCCAGAGGATAGGTCATCAAAATACATTCCTGGATAACCTCTTTAACCCTTTTCTGACATATGACGTAATAGTACATCAGAGTGGGACGTGACCTGATGAGTGAGAAGGCAGCCTGATGCCTTGCAGAGGCATCGGGACCTGCCTTCTATGGAAGCCTAGGAGATTCAACCCTTGGCTGGGTCTCCTAGGTAACTGTTAGTGTAATACACTAACAGGCAATGCATTACAGTACAGACGTATTGTATTGCATTGTAGAAGGGAGCAGACCTCTAAATGTTAAAGTCCCAGAGTGGGACAAAAAAAAAAGTTGTGTTTTTAATAATAAAGCAAAGTTTCAAGTAAAAAAAAAACACACATTAGGTATTGCTGCATCCGTAACGACCTGCTCTATAAATATATCTCATAATCTATCCCGTCAGATAAGCACTGTAAAAAATACATTAAAAAAAGCCATTAGTTGTCACCCTACATCACAAAAAGGGCAATACCAAGCGATGAAAAAGGCTTATGTTCCCCACAAATATTACCAATCAAATTGTCACCTCATCCTGCAAAAAATGAGCCCCTACATAAGATAATTGCCCAAAAAATAAATAATAAATGGCTCTCAGACTTTGGAGACCACAAAACATGATTTTTATTTATTTTTTTGTTTCAAAAATGCTTTTATTGTGTTAAAGTGAAATAAATAAAAAAAATACACATTAGATAGATAAATAAAAAATGGTGTTCAGAAAATAGAGCCACAAAAGCATAATTTTTTTCAAAAGCGCTTTTAGAACTGAAAAAACAAAGAAAAAAGTAACAACCTGCTCTATAAAAATAGCACATGATCTAACCTATCAGATGAACATTGTTCTCCATAGAGCCCCCCCAATAATGCTGTATACCATGTTACATATACTGCCGCTCCATCCCCGGACCCTATTGACTATAATGGGGACGGGGGTGGAGCTCCGGCGCAGCATGGCAGTTCGCGGTGAGAGGCCGCTGGACTAAAAAGTTGGACATGCAGTACTTTTAGTCCGGCGGCGTTTCACCATGCACTGCCGTGCTGCGCCAGAGCTCTGCCCCCATTATAGTCAATGGGGACAGAGCTGCGGTCCGGCGAAACAGCAGAAGGACGGATCCGACAGGGTGAACAGCCTGCCAGATCCATCCTGCCGCAAGTGTGAAAGTACCCTTAGTTCTATAGCTACTGAATGAGACAGAAGAAGGGATGCCTTTAACATATAGATCTCCTTGAGAAGCCAATTTGATCCTAAAGGGTTAATTCAAACTGTAATCTAAACTGTGTCCTGTCACTTCTCTCATCTCTGCTCCTGTCCCTTAATCTTATCACTGCTGCAAAAGCATCAGCCGACAGCCTCAGTGTAACCTGTTCTAGAGTCTGACTGACTGTTCTTTTACCTCAATGAATCGAATGAGTCTCTATAAGTCGGATCTTAGATTCTTTTAACTTGTGACTCATTCGATTCATTTCTATTCTAACTCCCTGTACAGACGGCTCAGAGCTGCTGGTGCTTGCCTTGCCTCAGCTCTGATTGGTTGGTGGGCGGGGAGGGGCTGGCAGAAGCAGCTTCCACTCTAGGATCAGATTACACTCCTCCCGAGTCCCTCCCCTCCCTGCTGCCAGCGTCTCTGCTATTGTGTGCTGTGACGGAGCTGTTTTTCAAACGGTGCTGCCTCCGGACAGAACGGCAGCTCCGCAACCATCGCCCGGGCACCTTTGAAAACGGGCTGACAAATACCCAAGCGCCAGGACTAAATTCCTGGTCGCCATGGCGACCTGGCGCCTGGGATTTGTCGAGCCCTGGGCTAATAGTGATAATAGTTATAAAATAAATAACTGCTAGCCTGAAAAGGGATTTTTCAGAGCATCTACTAGTGGTCAGTTTAAACCACATGGGTGCTATCCGTGTTCTGCTATTCACATGCCCATAGGACCTCATTTATGAAAACTGTCCTAGGCTGAAAAAAACATGGAAAACTGTCTTAGGGCTCATGCATTGAATGTGTGTGGACTGCAAATAGCGCGTCCGCAATCCACAAGATACGGAGTGGAAGCACTACGGATTGCTTCCGTGGGATTTCACTCTGTGTCTCCACACCTTAAAAAAAAGTGTCCTATTTTTTATTTTTTTTGTGGTGTGGACTGAATGTTGCGGATCGCGTAAGCATTCAAGTTAACAGATCGGCAAGCAGCAGGCACACAGCCGGTGACCGTGCATTGCAGACCGCTATTTGTGGTCTGGAGCACAGGCAAGGGCTACACACGCTCATGTGCATGAGCCGTTATGCCTCATTCACATGTCAGTGTTTCAGTCAGTGATTTCCATCGGTGATTATCAGCCAAAACCAAGATCAGAGCCTCCACAGATATAATCTATAAGGCCGAATGCACACGGCCGTGTGCGGTTCGTGGTATGCCGGCCTGGATTCCTGCTAACAGCAGGAGTGCACGGCGTCATTGGTTGCTATGACGCCGTGCGCTTCATGCCGCCGCTGCACTACAGTAATACACTGGTATGATCTATACGAGTGTATTACTGTAGTGCAGCGGCAGCATGAAGCGCACAGCATCATAGCAACCAATGACGCGGTGCGCTCCTACTGTCAGCAGGAATCCAGGCTGGCATACCACGGACCGCTCACGGCCGCGGAACACGGCCGTGTGCATTTGGCATAAGGGAAAGATCTGCACCTGTTCTGTGTTTAGAGCCGCACCTGGTTTTGGCTCACAATCACTGATGGAAATCACTTACCAAAACTCTGAAATGTGATTGAGGCATAAGGCCTCATGCACACGGCCGTTGTTTTGGTCCGCATCCGAGCCGGCGTTTTGGCGGCTCGGATGCAGACCCATTCACTTCAATGGGGTCGTAAAAGATGTGGACAGCACTTCGTGTGCTGTCCGCATCGGTTGCTCCGTTCCGTAGCCCCGCAAAAAAAATACAACATGTCGTATTCTTGTCCGCCCTTTGCGGACACGAATAGGCATTTATATTAAAGGCTGTCAGTGCCGTTCCGCAAACTGCGGAACGCGCACGGACGCCATCTGTGTTTTGCGGATCCGTGATTTGCGGACCGCCAAACACACCACGGTCGTGTGCATGAGGCCTTAGGATGTGTTTACACTTCAGTTATTTCCTTCCGTTATTGTGAGCCAAAATCGGGTGTGAAGCCTACACATAGATAAGGTGTCGATAGGACTATTCTTTCTGTCATGTATAACGGAACCAAATAGAACCGTTATTTGTCCCCATAGACATGTATTAGGATGGAGCAAAACGGAATGCCTTCAGTTTTGCATTCCGTTATAACGGAATTCCATAATCCCAATGCGAACCCGCCCTAAGTCTAGGGCTACACGACGACACACGTCACGGCCAGAATCACCGACTAGCGGTGATCCCATAGAAATGAATGGGATCACCACAACAGTCGCAAGAAATCCAACTGTGTCAGTGTCGCCGTGTAGCCCTAGCCTGACAGTAAGCCATAACCAGGAGAGGAGGCTACCTAGAGAGAAGGTAAAATTGAAAGCTTTGCACCTGTTCTGTGCTTTTGACTCACACCTGGTTTTGGCTCACAATTAGGGTTGAGTGAACCCGAACTTTCGGATTTTTGGGGCCCGGGCCCGAAACCGAACATTTCAGTAAAAGTTTGGGTTCGGCGATTTCTTAGCGCTTTTTGAAAGGCTGCAGAGCAGCCAATCAACAAGCGTTTAACTGTCTGACCTTAGAAGCCATCACAGCCATGCCTACTAATGACATGGCTGTGATTGGCCAGTGCAGCCTCTATATAAGCTGGAGTCATGTAGCGCTGCACGTCACTTTGCTGTTACTAGTGTAGGGAGAGGATGCTGGTGATTTCAGGGAGAGACTAGGAGAGAATCTGTGATCAGAACTCGAATCTAACTCAGCGATCTACATACATTTAGTTGTGTGGGTGCAGGGCACAATCTTTTTTACCCTGCCCTGAGCCCAGTGACCGCAAAAAATAACTGTTATCCGTCTCTTAGTTAGGAGGGCGGCGGCGGCCATTTTATGCAAGCTCAATGCACCAGCACTGCATCTGAGCTTTTGTGACATTCAAATCCAAGCTTGAAATACTGCACTAATAATCTGGTTTTAAAAAAATCACCCTTTTTTGGCAATATACCACATCTGGTGCATTTGTAGGATTAGTCAGTGTGCAATTTAAGCTAGAAATACAGCCATAATTTTCTGGGTTTTTAAAAACACCCTCTTTTTTTTTTGGCAGAATCCACTATTTTACAGATCTGCACGTATGAAATTCAAGTTTAAAGGGGTTGTGCACTTTTATTTAACTGATGATCTATCCTCTGGATAGATCATCAGCTCCTGATCGGCAGGGGTCCATTCAAGTAAACAGAGCTTAGCCCCGCCCACGCTAGTTGATACTAGTCGTGACGTCGGTGGGCCGGCGGTAAACAGTGAGAAGGCAGTGGTGCTGCTGGAGCGCCACTGCCTTCTCAAACAGCTGATCGGCGGGGGTCCCGGGTGTCGGACCCCCCGCCAATCAGAAGCTGATGATCTATCCAGAGGATAGATCATCAGTTAAATGAAAGTGCAGAACCCCTTTAATATATACAGCTGAGCTTTCATATTCTGTTACAAAAAAAACTCACTTTTTTGGCAATATCCAACATTTGGATTAGGCCTCATGCACACCACCGTTGTGTGCACCCGTGGCCGTTGTTCCGTTTTCCGTGATTTTCGTGACGGACAACGGTTCACGGACCCATTCAAGTCAATGGGTCCGTGAAAAAACACGGATGCACACAAGATTGGCATCCGTGTCCGTAGGCTACTTTCATACAGACGGATCCGAAGATCCGTCTGCATAAAAGCTTTTTCAGAGCTGAGTTTTCACTTTGTGAAAACTCAAATCCGACAGTATATTCGAACACAGAGGCGTTCCCATAGTGATGGGGACGCTTCTAGTTAGAATATACTAAGAACTGTGTACATGACTGCCCCCTGCTGCCTGGCAGCACTCGATCTCTTACAGGGGGCTGTGATCCGCACAATTGACCCCTCAGGTGCTGCACTTGGTGGCCAGTGCGCCCCCCCCTCCCTCCCTTTATTGTATTATCATTGGTAGCCAGTGTGCGGCCCCCCCCGGCCCCCCTCCCTCCCTCTATTGTATTATCATTGGTGGCCAGTGTGCGCCCACCCCCAGCCCCCCCTCTATTGTTTTAATATCATTGGTGGCACAGTGTGCGGCCTCCCTCCACCCCCCCCGATCATTGGTGGCAGCGGAGAGTTCCGATCGGAGTCCCAGTTTAATCGCTGGGGCTCCGATCGGTAACCATGGCAACCAGGACGCTACTGCAGTCCTGGTTGCCATGGTTACTTAGCAATATTAGAAGCATCATACTTACCTGCTGCGCTGTCTGTGACCGGCCGGGAGCTCCTCCTACTGGTAAGTGACAGATCATTAAGCAATGCGCCGCACAGACTTGTCACTTACCAGTAGGAGGAGCTCCCGGCCGGTCACAGACAGCGCAGCAGGTAAGTATGATGCTTCTAATATTGCTAAGTAACCATGGCAACCAGGACTGCAGTAGCGTCCTGGTTGCCATGGTTACCGATCGGAGCCCCAGCGATTAAACTGGGACTCCAATTGGAACTCTCCGCTGCCACCAATGATCGGGGGGAGGGGGGGGTCGAGGGCAGGCCGCACACTGGCCACCAATGAAATTAATACAATAGAGGGGGGTCCGGGGGGGGGGGGCGCACACTGGCCACCAATGATATTACAATAGAGGGAGGGGGGGCCGTGGGGGGCGCACACTGGCCACCAATGATAATACAATAGAGGGGGGGCCGGGGGGGGCGCACACTGGCCACCAATGATAATACAATAGAGGGAGGGAGGGGGGGGCCGGGGGGGCGCACACTGGCTACCAATAATATTCAAACTGGGGAGGGAGGGGGGTCTGCCCCCTGCTGCCTGGCAGCCCCTGATCTCTTACAGAGGGCTATGATACGCACAATTAACCCCTTCAGGTGCGGCTCCCCTGTAAGATCGGGTGCTGCCAGGCAGCAGGGGGCAGTCATGTACACAGTTCGTAGAATATTCTAACTTGAAGCGTCCCCATCACTATGGGAACGCCTCTGTGTTAGAATATACTGTCGGATATGAGTTTCACGATCTAACTCAAATCCGATGGTATATTCTAACATAGAGGCGTTCCCATGGTGATGGGGACGCTTCAAGTTAAAATATACCATCGGATTGGAGAAAACTCCGATCCTATGGTATATTAACTCCTGACTTTACATTGAAAGTCAATGGGGGACGGATCCGTTTGCAATTGCACCATATTGTGTCAACGTCAAACGGATCCGTCCCCATTGACTTGCATTGTAAGTCAGGACGGATCTGTTTGGCTCTGCACGGCCAGGCGGACACCAAAACAACTTTTTTTTTATGTCCGTGGATCCTCTAAATATCAAGGAAGACCCACGGATGAAAAAACAGTCACGGATCACGGACCAACGGAACCCGTTTTGCAGACCGTGAAAAAATACTGTCGGTGTGCAATTTAAGCTAGAAATATAGCCATAATTTTCTGGGTTTTTAAAAACACACTTTTTTGTTTAAATACCCAATTTTACAGCCCTTGCAGCATCAGCACGTGTGAAATTCAAGGGTTATATACTGCTGTCATATTCAGTTATTAAAAAAAACACCCAGTTTGGGCAAAAAACTTAAATTGCGGCCTAGTCTGGATCAGTATGTGTGAGATACACCCTTTACATACTGTGGTTCTATTCAGTTATTTGAAATACAGCCATTTTGGGCAAACGCATTTAATTGCTGCCTTGTCTGGATCAGGGCGTGTGAGATACACCCTTTACATACTGTGGTTATATTCTTCTATTAATAAAAAACCCTTTTTTGGGCAAAATACACAATTTTTCTGCCCTTGCAGGATCAGCACGTGTGAAATTCAAGGGTTATATACTGCTGTCATATTCAGTCATTAAACAAACACCAGTTTTGGGCAAAATAGTTTATTTTGCAGCCTTTGCTGCATATGTCATTGTGAGATACAGCCTTTACATACTGTGGTTCTATTCAGTTATTTGAAATACATCCATTTTGGGCAAACACATTTAATTGCGGCCTAGTCTGGATCGTGGCGTGTGAGATGCACCCTTTTAGGTTTGTTGCGGGTATCGAAATTTCGATAACCAATCAATACTTTTGTCCCGGTATCGATATGATACCGGGATTTCCATTTTTTTCGATGCTGGGCTGCGCTGCTGCACAGTCTAGTATCTCCGAACATGTTCGTGCTGCTGTCGGCACGCTCATGTTCCCTCAGCAGCACAGGGGAGAAGGAAGCAGTGTCTCCCTCCCCCTGTGCTGCTGCTGCCACCAATGAACGGAGAGGAGGGCGGAGGAGGGGCAGGCGCACTGTGCCACCAATGATAGGACTTTTCCTGGGTCCGGACTTGGTTAAGTATTAGGCTACACAGAGCGGCGCCCAGAGATGTCCCTGCACTTACTATTATTCCTGGGCGGCGCTCCGTTCGCCTGCTGTGCCCCCATTACCGTCTCCTGCTCCATATGCTAATTACTATCGGAGCAATAGGGAAGAGACATAAGCTTCTCTAGTGGTCGTTCCTTCTCCCTTGCTGTAGCGCTGTCCAATCGCAGTGCAGAGAGAAGGAACGCCCAGGAGAGAAGCTGATGTCTCCTCCACATTGCTCTGATAGTAATTAGCATATGGAGCAGGAGACAGTAATGGGGCACAGCAGGCGAACGGAGCGGCACCCAGGAATAATAGTAAGTGCTGGGACATCTCTATGCGCCGCTCTGTGTAGCCTGATACTTAACTAAGTCCGTACCCATATAAGGTCATCTTTAACACATAATGCAGGAGGCAGGTGCCGGCAGCAGAATCGCATAGCCGGCACCCTGCCTCTGACAGGGAGCTGTGATCAGCGGCAGTTAACCCCTCAGGTGCGGTACCTGAGGGGTTTACTGTAGAGTTGTTGCGATACCAAAAGTTAGATTTGGTTTCGATACCATAAAAAAGTATTGATACTCTATACCACGCGAAAAAAATAAATAAAAGCTGTGTGCATTTCGAATTTTATGAAATGTTTGGCCCATAATAGAACAGTCTAACCTATTTTTTTGGGGTGACAAGGTGACTAAAAAATGGCGAATCGCATGGTTTTTATTTATTTTTGTTACGGCGCTCACTGCATAGGAGATATTTTTTAATAGTTGGAACTTTTCGGACGCAGCACTATGTAATATGTTTATTTATTGTTTATATATTTTATATGTAAAATTGGGAAAGGGGGGATTTAAACTTAATATTTTAGGGTACTTTCACACTAGCGTTTTTCTTTTCCGGCATAGATTTCTGTCACCGGGGCTCTATACCGGAAAAGAACTGATCAGGCATATCCCCATGCATTCTGAATGGAGCGCAATCCGTTCAGGATACATCAGAATGTCTTCAGTTCAGTCATTTTGACTGATCAGGCAAAAGATAAAACCGCAGAATGCTACGGTTTTATCTCCGGCAAAAAAAAAACTGAAGACTTGCCTGAATGCCGGATCCATCCTTCCGGTCTGCGCATGCGCAGACCGGTAAAAAGATACAAGACGGATCCGTCTGTCCGCATGATAAGCGGAGAGACGGATTCGTTCTTGCAATGTATTTGTGAGATGGATCCGAATGCGTCTCACAAATGCTTTCAGTCACATCCAGATCGGCGGATCCGGCAGGCAGTTCCGACGACGGAACTGCTTACCAGATCACACTGCCGCAAGTGTGAAAGTAGCCTTAGGCCTCTTTCAGACGAGCGTCACGTTTTTTCTCCGGATGCGTCCCGGGTGCATTGTGGCAAACCCGCGCGGGTAGGTACGCAATTGCAGTCAGTTTTGACTGCGATTGCGTTCCGTTGTTCAGTTTTTATAGCGGGGGGTGTGTTTTGCACGCGCGTGATAAAATACTGACTGTGGTACCCAGACCCGAACTTCACTGAAGTTCGGGTTTGGGTTCAAGGTTGTGTAGATGTAATTATTTTCCCTTATAACATGGTTACAAGGGAAAATAATAGCATTCTTAATACAGAATGCTTAGTACAATAGGGCTGGAGGGGTTAAAAAAATATAAAAATGTAACTCTCTTTAATCCACTTGTTCGTGCAGCCCTGCTTCTCTTCTGTCTTCATCTGTGAGGAAAAGGACCTGTGGTGAAGTCACTGTGCTCATCACATGGTCCATCACATGATCCATCACCATGGTAATGGACCATGTGATGAGCTCAGTGACATCACCACAGGTCCTGAAGAAAGGAGACCTGCAGCTACGCTACGCGATCAATTGGAGGAGGTGAGTGAATTAAAAATAAAATATTTAACACTCATTGGCACTGCGCCAGCAATGTTTATTATACTGGGGTTCGCCCGCTTCTGCTCCATATGCTAATTACTATCGGAGCAATGGGGAGGAGACAGCAGCTTCTCTAGTGGGCGTTCCTTCTCCCTGCGCTGTGATTGGACAGCGCTACAGCCAGGGGAGAAGGAACGCCCACTAGAGAAGCTGCTGTCTCCTCCCCATTGCTCCGATAGTAATTAGCATATGGAGCAGGACTGCAGGAGACGGTAATGGGGCACAGGCGCACAGTGGGTGAACATAGCGGCGCCGAGGAATAATAGTAAGTGCTGGGACATCCTTGGGCGCCGCTCTGTGTAGCTTAATACTTAAAGTCCGGACCCAGGAAAAGTCCTATCGTTGGTGGCACAGTGCGTCCTCCGCCCCTATCTCCGTTCATTGGCAGCAGCAGCACAGGGGGGAGGGAGAGACTGCCTCCTTCTCCCCTGTGCTGCTGAGGGAACTTGAGCGTGCTGAGAGCATCGCGCTCATGTTCAGAGATACTAGACTGCGCAGAAGCGCAGGCCAGTATCGAAAAAATGGAAATCCCGGTATCGTATCGATAACGGGACAAAAGTATCGAAATTTCGATATCCGCAACAACCCTAGTTTACTGCCGCTGATCTGCTGCCAGTACCCGCCTCCTGTATTAAGGGTTAATTATCATCGGTGGCGCCCCCCCCCAGTATTAGAATCATTGGTGGCGCAGTGCGCCCACCCCATTAAAATCATTGGTGGCACAGTGCGCTCAACGCCCCTAGTATTAGGGTCCTCTTCTCATTGATGGCAGTGGCCACAGGGTCCCTTCCCCTTCTCATTGGTGGCAGTGGCCACAGGGTCCCTTCCCCTTCTCATTGGTGGCAGTGGCCACAGGGTCCCTTCCCCTTCTCATTGGTGGCAGTGGCCACAGGGTCCCTTCCCCTTCTCATTGGTGGCAGTGGCCACAGGGTCCCTTCCCCTTCTCATTGGTGGCAGTGGCCACAGGGTCCCTTCCCCTTCTCATTGGTGGCAGTGGCCACAGGGTCCCTTCCCCTTCTCATTGGTGGCAGTGGCCACAGGGTCCCTTCCCCTTCTCATTGGTGGCAGTGGCCACAGGGTCCCTTCCCCTTCTCATTGGTGGCAGTGGCCACAGGGTCCCTTCCCCTTCTCATTGGTGGCAGTGGCCACAGGGTCCCTTCCCCTTCTCATTGGTGGCAGTGGCCACAGGGTCCCTTCCCCTTCTCATTGGTGGCAGTGGCCACAGGGTCCCTTCCCCTTCTCATTGGTGGCAGTGGCCACAGGGTCCCTTCCCCTTCTCATTGGTGGCAGTGGCCACAGGGTCCCTTCCCCTTCTCATTGGTGGCAGTGGCCACAGGGTCCCTTCCCCTTCTCATTGGTGGCAGTGGCCACAGGGTCCCTTCCCCTTCTCATTGGTGGCAGTGGCCACAGGGTCCCTTCCCCTTCTCATTGGTGGCAGTGGCCACAGGGTCCACTCCCCATCTCATTGGTGGCAGTGGCCACAGGGTCCACTCCCCATCTCATTGGTGGCAGTGGCCACAGGGTCCACTCCCCATCTCATTTTGTGGCAGTGGCCACAGGGTCCACTCCCCATCTCATTTTGTGGCAGTGGCCACAGGGTCCACTCGCCATCTCATTTTGTGGCAGTGGCCACAGGGTCCACTCCCCATCTCATTTTGTGGCAGTTTCTGATCGTAGCCCCGGCTGTGTAATCCTGGGGCTCCGATCAGTTACCATGGCAGCCAGGATGCTACTGAAGTCCTGGCTGCCATAGTCAGCTCCCTGCTGCCCTGTGTACAAAGCACAGAACAGCAAGGTGAGTGTGAAGTCCTATTCACCTTGATAGAGCTCTATTAGTGTGAATAGGACAAGGGATGAAAAGGGGGAAATAGTTATTAAATAAAGTGTAAAAAAAAAAAAAAAGTTTAAAAACACACCAAAATATTAAGTATAAATCACCCCCTTTCCCAATTTCACATATAAAATATAGAAACAATAAATAAATAAACATCGCCACGTCAAAAAAGTCCAAACTATTAAGGCTAGTTTCACACTTGCGGCAGGACGGATCCGACATGCTGTTTACCATGTCGGATCCGTCCTGTGGCTGTTCGCCGTGCCCCCGCTCTGTCCCCATTGACTATAATGGGGATGGGGGCGGAGCTCCGGCGCAGCACGGCGGTGCACGGAGAAAGCCGCCGGACTAAAAAACCTGACATGCAGTAATTTTAGTCCGGCGGCCTTAAGCCGTGCACCGCCGTGCTGCGCCGGAGCTCCGCCCCCATCCCCATTATAGTCAATGGGGACGGAGCGGCGGCCCGGGGGCACGGCGAAACAGCCGCAGGACGGATCCGACATGGTGAACAGCCTGTCGGATCCGTCCTGCCGCAAGTGTGAAAATACCCTAAAATATATTAAAAAATCTATGCGGTAAACGTCGGAAAAGAAAAAAATAAAAATAAAACGCGGAATGCACGTGGCTTTTTTGTTAATTTTTTTCGCATGGTATCGAGTATCGCAATACTTTTTTATGGTATCGAAATCGAATCAAAAATATGGTATCGCAAAAACGGTACACCCTTTACATACTGTGGTTCTATTCAGTCATTAAACAAACACACATTTTGGGCACAAATCTTTAATTGCCGCCTAGTCTCGATCAGGGCGTGTGAGATACACCCTTTACATACTGTGGTTCTATTTTGCTATTAATTAAACACACATTTGGGGCAAGATCATAAATTTGAGAAATATGAGGAGAGCGTCAAATAAGGGATGTGGCCCAGGTCGTGGTGCTGCTGGTGGAGCTCCTGTTGCAGGGAGAGGACTTGGTCGATCTGTGCCAGCTACACACACAAGTAAAACCCCTTCCTCAGGTGCGGGTAGGCGACAGAACCTGCAACGGTATTTGGTCGGGCCTAATGCAGCTCTACGAATGGTGAGGCCTAAACAAGTACAGGCGATAGTAGATTGGGTTGCTGACAGTGCCTCCAGTTCCTTCACATTGTCTCCTGCTGAAAGATCAGAGTTGGCACCTGCAGCCAATGTCCATCAGTCTTTCACCTCACCCCTTTGCAAATCAGCCAAGCAGTCTGAGCCCCAAGTCATGCAGCAGTCTCTTCTGCTTTTTGATGACGCTGTTAGCAGGGTTTCCCAGGGCCATCCACCTATCCCTGCCCCAGAAGTGGAAGAGATTGAGTGCACCGATGCCCAACCACTTATGTTTCAGGATGAGGACATGGGAGGACCACCGCAGCACGTCTCGGATGATGACGAAACACAGGTGCCAACTGCTGTGGCTTTCTGCAGGGTGAAGACTGGGTGGAGGACGACAAGATCCTTGACCCCACATGGAATCAAGGTCATGCGAGTGACCTGTGTAGTTCAGAGGAAGAGACGGTGGTCGCACAGAGCCACCAGCACAGCAGAAGAGGGAGCAGGGTGCAAAAGCAGAGCGGCCGTCCTCTAGACAGTACGCCTGCTACTGCCCACCGCAGCAAGGGATCGAGCACACTAAAACCAGCTCCAAGGAGTTCCCTGGCGTGGCAGTTCTTCAGATAATGTGCTGACGACAAGACACGAGTGTTTTGCACGCTGTGCAATTAGAGCCTGGAGCAAGGCCTAAACGTTCTCAACCTGAGCACAACCTGCATGACCAGGCATCTAAGTGCAAAGCACGAGTGGAGTAGACACCTCAAAAAACAAAGAAAGGTCTTTGGCTCCTCCTGCTTCCTCTTCTGCTGCAGTCTCGGCCTCTTCATCCACCTCTGGAGTGACAGTGCCACCTGCCACTCTGCAAACAGAGGATCTGCCAGCAACACCACCACCATGGTCACCAAGCATCTCCACAATGTCCCACGGAAGCGTTCAGCTCTCCATCTCCCAAACACTGGAGAGGAAGAGGAAGTACCCACCCGCGATCCCTAGACCTGAATGCCAGCATTTCTAAATTACTGGCCTATGAAATGCTGTCATTCCCACTGGTGGAGAAGGAGTTTTAAAAGCCTTATGGCGGTGGCTGTCCCACAGTACGTCGTGCCCAGCCTCCACTACTTTTCCAGGCGAGCCATCCCTTCCCTGCACAACCAAGTGGGAGACAAAATCAGGTGTGCACTACGGATACGTGGACCAGTAAGCACGGTCAGGGACGTTATATCTCCATAATAGCTCACTGGGTAAATGCTGGGTCTGAGGCGGACAGCAGTTTAGCGCAGGGCGCTTCAGTTTGCCTCCTGTTGCTTCCTCCTCCTTCTCCGCTTCTTTATCCGCTACCGACTCCTCATCCGGTCAGCGTAACATCTTCACCAACTTCAGCACAGCCAGCGTTAAACGACAGCAGGCAGTTTTAAAACTTATCTGTTTGGGGGACAAACCCCACACCGTGCAGGAGCTGTGGATGGGCCTTGAACATCAGACCGAGGAGTGGTTGGTGCCAGTGAGCCTCAAGCCCGGCCTGGTGGTGTGTGATAATGGGCGAAATCTCGTAGCAGCTCTGGGACTAGCCGGTTTGACGCACATCCCTTGCATGGCGCATGTGCTGAATTTGATGGTGCAGAGATTCCTTAAAAATTACCCCGATATGTCAGAGCTGCTGCAGAAAGTGCGGGCTGTCTGTGCGCGCTTTCGGCGTTCTCACCCTGCTGCTGCTCACCTGTCAGCGCTGCAGCGTAACTTCGGCCTTCCCGCTCACCGCCTCATATGCGACATGCCCACAAGGTGGAACTCCACCTTGCACATGCTGGCCAGACTGTGCGAGCAGCAGCAGGCGATGGAGTTTCAGCTGCAGCACGCACGGGTGAGTCGCTCGGTGGAACAGCATCACTTCACCACCAATGACTGGGCCTCCATGCGAGACCTGTGTTCCTTGTTGCACTGTTTCAAGTACTCCACCAACATGGCCAGTGCCGATAACGCTGTTTCTAGCGTTACTATCCCACTTTTATGCCTCCTTGAAAAAACGAGGCGTGGCGATGATGGAAGAGGATGTGGCACAGGAGGAGGAAGAGGGATCATTTCGTAGGGTTTCCGGCCAGTCATTCACAAGTGGCTCCGAGGGTGGGTTCCTGCACCCACAAACGCCAGGTACACAATTGTCTAGCCAGGCCACAGTTCTGGAGGATGACGAGGTGGAGGATGAGGAGATGGAGGAGGAGGAACCGTGTTCACAGCTGGGTGGCACCCAGACCAGCTCATGACCATCACTGGTGCGTGGCTGGGGGGATACAGAGGACACAGACGATACACCTCCCACAGAGGACAGCTTTTCGTTGCCTCTGGGCAGCCTGGCACACATGAGGGATTACATGCTGCAGTGTCTCCGCAACGACCGCTGAGTTGCCCACATTCTAACTTGTGCTGATTACTGGGTGGCCATGCTGCTGGATCCCCATTACAAGGGCAACGTACCGTCTTTAATTCCCTCACTGGAGCGTGATCGTAAGATGCGCAAGCACAAGCGCACGCTAGTAGACGTGCTGCTGGTGGCATTCACACCTGACAGCGGGGGCACAGTGGAAGTACAAGGCAGAGGAAAAGGTCGCCAACGCAGTTGGGTCACCGCCAGCACCTCAGAAGGCAGGGTTAGCATGGCCGAAATGTGGGAAAAGCTTTGTTAGCACGCCACAACAACCAGCACCACCAGCTGATATGTAACGTCTTAGCAGGAGGCAGCATTTCACTAACATGGTGGAGCAGTATGTGTGCACACGCCTACACGTACTGAATGACTGATCTGCCCCCTTCAACTTCTGGGTCTCCAAATTGGGCACATGGCCTGAGCTTGCCCTTTATGCCTTGGAGGTGCTGGCCTGTCCTGCAGCCAGTGTATTTTCTGAACGTGTTTTTAGCACGGCAGGGGGCATCATCACAGAGGAGCGCAGCCGCCTGTCCACAGCCAATGTGGACAAGCTCACGTTCATAAAAATGAACCAGGTATGGATCCCACAGGACTTGTCCGTACCTTGTACAGAATAGACATGTATACCGGCCTTAACCAGCCATTGTTATACTGCAGCGTAATTGCTCATTCTTATATTTTGGATATTTCACACTCTTTTAGAGTATACCCTAATTAAAAAAATATATTAAAACCAAAAATCAGAAACTTTGGGGCCCTGGGATCCGGCGGGATGACGTGAGTGTACGTCGCGTCTCGATCTCCCCCACTGCTGGCCTTCCCCTTCCAGGCCGATGTCGAACAGCTGATGCTGATGCCGAAACAGCCGAGATGGAACAGCTGATGCCCTGAGTTGTGAGCCGCGACGCGCCACTATACTCCACCTGGTCTTGTCGCTGGATCGTCTCTGCTGATTGTGGGGAGTTGTCTGGCTGCTGCCGTTGCTGGCTACCGCTCCGGCACTGCTCCTGCCCCTCGACTGGGCTCCATCGCTGCCCCGCTTCTGGTTCCTCCATTTGCCGTCCTCGCTTGCTGCCACTCTGCCTGCTCTGTCTGCGTGCTGTCGTTCGGCTCTGTCTCCCCGGCTCCGATCGATTGGTCTTGCCTGGCTGCTGGCTCCATCTGCTGCCTCCTGCTCTTCTTGCCACTGGACCGCCTGATTCCACCTTGCCGCTCCTGCTCCTGCCTGCTACCGGACTGCCGCCCTGTTGGATATCTCAACTGTTGGATACCTCGGCTGTCTCCCCTTTACTTCGCCACTGCACCGCCACAGTCACGGCGTGCTTCGGGATTAGGCCTCCGGACATGTGAGAATAGCAATTCCATTCAGTTATTCTATACCTGCCGTACTGTTGATTTTTCTGCTATATTGCTGCAAGAGGGATAGCAGTGTATATTGCTGTGAAGAGGGCATAGTTTTGTTTATGTTGAAATCTTGTGCCGTCTGGGGAAAAGGGGGCAAGGAGGAGACAGGGTGAGAAAGGAAAAGTGGGAAAAGAGGGCACAAAGGGAAGAAAAAAAAGGAAAAAAAAAAAAAAAAGGGGGAAAAAAAGGGAAAGAAGAGACAGAAAAAAGGGTTAATAGGTGAAAGAAAATATATATAAAAATAAAATAAAAATGAAAACCTGGTAGGGGGAGAAGGGAAAGGAAGACTAAAGCAGAAACTTAAGCAGAAGGTTAGGGGGGGGGGGAATTGGGGAGAATGCCCCCAAAGCGACGCTCAGTTGATTCCTCTTCAATTAAGTCTGGGACTAAGACCCCAGAGAACAAAATCGACAAGTTTCTGAAATCGCCCTTTTCAAATGAAAAGAACCTAGCCAAAACTAAACCCCCTGCCAAACTGAAAAAATTCGCTAAAACTTCCCAAAATGATGAACTTTCTGAGGATGGACTGGAGGGGGCAGACCAGGAGGCAGGCGAGGACTGTCTCTCTGCACAAATGCGAACTGAATACGACCCATCTGTCTTGGACAAAATCCTATGCGCTGTGGAAAATAATGGCACTTTAGTGCAAGAAATGTCCACCCAATTGGGGTCAGTGCAGAGCGATATTTCATTAATAAGAGAAGACCTAGTAAAGATCCGGGACCGAGTCCTTAGTGTGGAAAAAACTGTCGACTTTTTGCAAACGGACATGGATTCGTTAAAATCTAAAACTCTGCTTCTAGCCTCAGAAAATCAAGCACTTCAAAACAAACTAGAGGACTTAGAAAATAGGTCAAGGCGCAACAATGTCCGCATAATTGGTTTCCCAGAAGGAGTGGAAGGCCGACAGCTGGAGGAACAACTTAAAGATGTGATTATGCATAGTTTCGGCAGCGATAATTTCTCTTCTATGTTTCAAATAGAAAGAGCCCACCGAATTCCAGGAGGGAAATTGATTCCGGGGAGACCGCCGCGTGCAGTGTTAATCAAATTACTACTATCCGCGGATAGAGATATGATCCTGAAAAGAGCAAGAGAATGTACACCTATTGAATACCAGGGCACTAATCTGCTCTTTTTTCCTGACTTTGCGCGGCAGACCCAGGAAAAAAGGAAAAGCTTTATAGAGATAAAGAAACGCTTGGCGGCTAAGGAGATTAAATATTCCCTACAGTATCCTGTGAAATTAAGAGTAATTCACAATGGGACCTCTCTTTTTTTTGAGACACCACAACAGGCATCAGACTGGATGGATCAAATAGGCATTTGAAATTGTGTACTACTATGATCGGAGGGATGGAGGGGGGGGGGCCAGGCTGGGGGAGAACGGCCGGTGGTTAGAGGTTCGCTGAGTAGTTCGGGCGGATCAATAGATGGGGGGGGGAGGGGTACCCACCTTGCAGGAATGTTTTTTTTTTTTTTTTTTTTTTTTTTTTTTTTTTTTTTTTTTCGGTGAGCGATGTCCACTAGAATAGTAGCTTGGAATGTCAGAGGACTTGGGGAAAGAGTTAAAAGGCAAGCGATCATGGATGCATTAAAAAGATATCTTCCAGCAATTATTTGTATAGTAGAAACCCATTTAACTAAAGAAACCTTGTTCCGTCTGACAACGGGATGGCAGTCCCAATCGTATCACTCCACCTTTACTGGCTCCTCTAGGGGTATTTCGGTTCTGATTCATAACTCCATAGATTTCACCCTTATAAAATCCTACATAGATGCTCAGGGTAGATTTATCTTCTTGCATGGTAAGCTGCATGGCGACAGCTATATTCTTGCCTTTTTTTATATACCTC
This sequence comes from Bufo bufo, assembly GCF_905171765.1. Lineage (NCBI taxonomy): Eukaryota > Metazoa > Chordata > Amphibia > Anura > Bufonidae > Bufo > Bufo bufo. The sequence goes on along the minus strand of NC_053393.1, from coordinate 284,475,519 downwards.
CGCCATTCTCAATGTACCCACTGCTTCAACTAATGCTATTTTTTGAAAAAAGACCAGAATGCCGCTTAATCCTGATGGGGGATTTCAATGCGGTCCTTGACCCTAATAAAGATAGATTTTCAATAGATGCAGAAAGGGGGAGGAATTTCTGTAATTCCCCGCTGTCTCAATTTTGTTTAGAGGTTGGAGTGGTGGATATATGGGAATATCTTGGCGGTGGAAAGAGAGTATATTCTTGTGTCAGCAGGGGGGGTAGAGCAATGTCTAGGATCGATTTAGCACTCACCAATGAGAGCAACTTGAGTAATATCTGCAAGATGCGATACGGAATAAGAACAGTTTCGGACCACTCACCCGTACTGATTGAGGTTTCCAGCGGGGAGAATAAGGATATTAGGGGGCTAGGATTTAAGTTGAATCCATACTGGCTTACTATTATGGACAACCTGCAGTCGATTAAACTATTGATGTCCTCCTTTTGGGAGGTCAATCTTCCCTCCGCCAGTATCAATACAGTATGGGATGCCTCGAAAGCATATTTGAGAGGGGTTTTTATAAGTGAGATTGTCGCAGCAAAGAGAATATTTAGGAAGAAAGAGGAGGAATTGGTTCAGATTGCTGTACTTACAACTGAGAGATATACTAGCCATCCAACTGAACACAACAGGGAAGAGATGCAGAAGGCTAGCTGCTCTCTGGAGAAATATGTAACAGAGAAAGCAAACCACAGGGTATTTTTTAAGGGGCTTAATTACTTCATCGAGTCTGGACGCCCGGGGAAACTTTTAGCTAGAATTATTTCACAACAAGATAAGAAAAAACTATCCATTACTTCGATCCGTAATGTAGAGGGCAAAACCATAACAGATTTAGAGGGAATTGAGAATACTTTTTTACAATACTTTGCCCAGACATATAGATCCTCCCCTGGTCTGTCAGCTGAACTGGCGATGCGTTTCCTGGAGAGGATTTCGTTTTCTACTTTGAATGAAGTTCAGAGGGAGTGTCTCGAGGAGGAGATGTCTCTTGTTGAGCTGCAGGAGGCCCTTGGGTCTGTCTCGGGGAACTCATCGCCAGGAGTGGATGGCCTTCCATACGAGGTCTATCGCAAGTATAGTGATGTCATCCTCCCTCAGTTGCTAGAGGTTTTTTCCCAGGCAACACAGGGAGGGAGACTACCACACTCTATGATGGAGGCTCTTATTGTTTTAATTCTAAAAAAGGACAAAGACCCGGCAGAACTGAGCTCCTACAGACCAATATCATTATTAAATACCGATGTTAAGTTACTATCAAAAGTTCTGGCTAGGAGGCTTTCGCGGGTTATGCCCACGATTATTCACCCAGATCAAAATGGCTTTATGCCAAATAGGGGTACTCATCACAATCTGCATAGGCTATTTATGAATATTCAGTCCCCAGGGCGTGGTGCCCGCTCCATCCTGTCGTTGGACGCTACTAAAGCCTTCGACAGGGTGGAGTGGATTTTTCTCTGGGAGGTAATGAAAAGAATGGGCTTTGGCCCAAGATTTATGGCGATGGTCCAGCTACTTTACAATTCCCCAGTTGCCAGGATCAGGATCAATGATTCGACGACAGAGAGTTTCACTTTGGGAAGAGGTACCCGTCAAGGCTGTCCCCTTTCCCCCTTTTTATTTAATATTTATATTGAACCTTTAGCGGCTTTGATAAGACAGGACTCGGAGGTGGTTGGTTTTGGCATAATGGGGCAGCATGATCGCGTATCTCTTTACGCAGATGATATCCTGGTTTTCATCCATCAAACAGATACGACTCTTCCTCGTATAATGGACTTGGTTGGCCACTTCTCCGAGTTATCTGGACTTGAGATCAACTGGGATAAGACCGTCCTTCTTCCTATAGATGAGTTGCGAGGCGAATTTAATAATCAGGTAACGATCTCTGATTCAATAAAGTACCTGGGGATAACAGTTTCTGCTAAACCTCAAGAATATTTACAACTTAACCTAATTCCTTTGTTAGTAAAGCTAAGAGCAAAAATTAAGATATGGCAAAAAATTCTTCTAGCAAGAGCGGATAGAATTTCAATAATAAAAATGGTAGTGCTTCCCCAGGTTCTTTATGTCTTGCGCAACTCGCCTATATGGATTACAGATAAACACTTTAGATTGATAGAGCGGGTGCTCAATGATTTATTATGGGGGAGGAAGCGCGTGAGATTGAAGGCATTCTATTTTTCTATGCCCTACAATCGGGGAGGTCTTAACCTCCCCTATTTTAGGGGCTACTTTGTGGCCTCCCAACTCTGCCTTTTTAATGATTGGGAAAATAGCCCCTTCTGCAGTAAAGTGGTGAAAGATGCAGGTTTTTCCGATTTTTTTACCGTACTGGAATCTGATTATTTGTCAAATTCAATTAGAGGGTTTACACTGTTCTGCAGAATGGCTATAAAGACTTGGTCGGCCATAAGGAGCTGGTGTGGAGTTAAGGCATCGCTTATTTGCACCCCATTATGGCATAACCAAAAACTTCTTAATTTAAAAGACTTAAGTTGCCGCCAGTACTGGAGGACCAAAAATGTGCAATACTTACATCAAGTAGTTAGTGGAGGACAAATTTTGCCCCTTATGGAACTAAGGGCAAATTTAGGCGAGGTGGCTTGGTATGCATATTTCCAACTGAGGTCAGCACTTTCTAATACTTTGAATAGTCACCTTTTTATTATAGATACTTCTGTATTTTTACAGGACTTAATTTGTAAGAAAATTGTCACGAGAATTAAACTATCTCACTGTTACAGACACTTAATGGATAATTTTTTTTTGGATGTTTACTCTCCGGGACAGAGAGCCTGGTCTTCTCTCCTTTCAGAGACAGGCCCTCCTAACTGGGAGAATATAGGGGAAAGTTTAAAATTGGTTTCACATAATTTTAACCACACTGTTGTACAATTTAATATTTTGCACAAAATTTATGTAACACCCATATGGTTATATAGAAGAGGACTCAGGGCTTCCTCTGACTGCCCCCGTTGTGGCGAGCCCGAGGCAGATCATTTACACCTGTTCTGGGACTGCCCAATGGTGAGTAGTTATTGGAGCCTGGTCCAAAAGAATCTGGCGCGTAAACTTAGAATTGTGGTTCCCTTGTCTCCCAGGATATGGGTCCTGGGAGATTTATCTGAGGTTAACTATCAACCCATAAAAAGCCATTTGTTGACTAAGGTGATGTTCTTAGCTAGGCTCCTGATTTCTAGATCCTGGTTTTGTTCTTCCGCCCCAGACTGTAATAACTGGCTGGGCTTGGTAGAGAAAGTGAAAAGTTATGAGAAGATCCTGTACAAAAAAAGAGGATCCTATTTAAAGTGGAATAGCTTATGGAAAGATTGGGATACGACTAATTAATTATGATCCCTTTTTCCTTTTTTTTTTTCTTTTTTTTTTTTTTTTTTTTTTTTTTTTTTTTTTCCTGCAAGGTGGGGGGGGGGGTGGGTTTATGGGGGGAGCTGGGGAAAATTCTAGCTGTCCGGCCTTTCTGTATGTATTATATTGATTAAGAATGTGGAGGTATATTGGAAGCATGGGAGGGTCTCCAGGACTGAAGGAGGGGGGACTTCCCGGTATTAAATAATGGTGGAAATTTTTTATCCAGGTATAATATCGAGCGGTACATGGGTAGGGGACCGTGGCTCGAGGTCTGGAGGTACCCGGGTATCGGGCGCAGCTCGGGATACGGCTCTTCCCGTCAGACATGGGGCTCGATTGCGGGCAGGGAGGTGACACACGCGGTGGGCGCGCTATTATGTGCTCATTTAAAGAGACAGAGCAGGTATCTGGCTCTGCTTTTTGCTTATATCCTTTTTAATTGCTGAGTGACACTCGGATCGAGTTCTCTGCCGCATGAAATATCAATGCGAATAAACGCAAAGTATGGTGAACCATGCAACTGATAGCTGACTTAATCATATGGGGATGAGGCAGTAAAATATATGAGTGGGTTTCTACCACTGTGGCAAAAGACTGCTGGACCCCCCTCTCTGGTTTTTGCTTTATCAAATGCCTGCGATTAAAGATCGCTGTAAGCTCGCCTTTAGGCAGCATGTGAGCATAAAGCGATCGGCCACATGAGTGCCAGTCCTTCCGCTCGTACTTGCCCGTGTCTGGGGGAGGGCGTGCGCGAGCGGCGCTCGCTGCCGGGCGGCTGTCTGGATTTCGGGCCCCTATCCCTGTAGCGAATGGAGAACCTGGGCTAAGTGAGTTGCTTTTTCCATTTGCATTATCAAGCCTAGGATGTCGGGTGAGCCCTGTCACCCTCCCCAGTAGGAGACCTCCCTTTGATTTTCAAATACTGACATTATTATGGATATCTGCATGAAATTATTGTCAATTATGTTTATAGATCAGAATTGGCGGATCTATGGAATTTATAATATCAAGTATGTAATATGGATTTAAATTTTTGTATTATAACAATAAAATATTTATAAAAAAAAAAAAAAAAAAAAAAAAAAACCAAAAATCAGCGTTGGCTACCTCGTCCTCCTCCACCGCCGCTTCGACCTACACCGCTACGTCCACCGCCTCCTCAAACTCCTATTCCATATGGAACTACACCTCATAAATACATTTTTTTTATTTTTTTCTGTACCTATTTTTTATTTTATGTCATTTCACTACTTTGTCAGTTACATTTTCGGGTGAAATTCACAAATTTTTGGGTGTGATGTACCACTGCTATTCCTAGTAGACAGGTAAAAAAATATAACTAATTTGTCTATTACATTTTCAGTTGAAATTTACAAATTTTTGGGTGTAATATACCACTCCTCTACCTAGTTGACAGCTTAATAAATTTTAATTTTTCTTTTACATTTTCGGGTGACAATAAACAATTTTTTTTTTCTGTTATAGACCCCTGCTCTACCAAGTAGACAGGTTAATACATTTCTGTAATTTTTCTGTTACATTCTTGGGTTGACATTTTACAATTTTGGACGTGAATAAACCCCTGCTCTGCATAGGTGACAGGGATTAAAATTTCTGAAATTCTTCTTTTAATTGATGCGCGCCACCTCCTTTCATTCAATGCTTAAACTTTAACAAGTTGTCCCACATTTGCACTTTACTAATTTGTCCCACATTTTCGCTCGATCCCAAAAAAATTGAATCCATTTATCTCCTTTGGATGTGGTCTCTCTTTCTCACGCTCCCTCTCCGACGTGGAACCCTGATTCGCCAATAACCGTGATCAACATGGTAGGCTCAGAAAAGAACATTGACAGTTGATAGAGAAGATGTTCAAATGGATGGTGGATGTCACTGGGGCACCTCTGCATAGGTGACGGGAACATAAATTTAAAAAAATTGTCTATTACATTGTCAGGTGACATTTTTCTAATTTTGCCGGATAGAAACCCCTGCTCTGCATAGTTGACAGGGAATAAAATTTAAGAAATTCTAAATTTAAGAAATTCTTCATTAATTGATGCGTGCCACATTCAATGCTTAAACTTTAAAAAGTTGTCCGACATTTACGCTTTAATACTTTGTCCCATATTTCCACTATATCATTTTTAATTTGAAACAATTAATCCTCCCTTGGATGTGGTCTCTTTCTCACGCTCCCTCTCCGGCGTGGAACCCTGATTCGCCGATAACCGTGATCAACATGGTAGGCTCAGAAAAGAACATCGAAAGTTGATAGAGAAGATAAATGGAGGGTGGACGTCACAGGGACGTGCGATCAGGCAGAAGTTATCTAGCGTCAACAAAGCGGCAGCAGGGCCTCTCCTGGCTAATGTTTACAAATCAAAAATACCACAGTGACATTCCCTATAATTTTTTATTAATAATTCCAATAACAGGGCATCTTAAGAGTCCTGTGTTGTTATCGTCACTACCTCCCCGAGTCGGGAGTGGGTAATTGCTGCGCGCCCCCTCCTTAACTTGGAAGCTTATGCTTCAATGCTTTGTCCCACATTTCCGCTCAATTACATTTAATTTCATCCATTGACCTCCCTTGCATGTGGTATCCTTTTCTCAGGCTCCCTCTCCGCCCTGGAACCCTGATTCCCCGCCACCCGTGATCACCATGGTAGGCGCATAAAAGAACATCGAAAGTTGATAGAGCAGATATCAAATTAGATTGTGAACTTCACGGGGACATGCGACATGGTGGGGCAGTAAGTGTGCACACGCCTACACAAACTGACTGACATGGGTCAACCCCTGCAACTTTACCCCTTGGAGGTGCTGGCCTGCCTTGCAGCCAGTGTATTGTCTGAACGTGTGTTTAGCACAACTGGAGGGGGTTATCACAGGTTATATTTCCCAATGTTTTGGGGTGTACCCTAATTTAAAAAAATAAAAATAAAAACTTTCCCTATCCACATTTGTTTGACGAGCACTTGCCATGCTCTTAACAACATTTTGATTCCATTTGCAGCCCTCTAGATTACATTTTTACAGCCATTTTAGTGCTCAAAAGTTCGGGTCCCTATTGACTTCAATGGGGTTCGGGGTCAAGTTCGGGTCCAGAGCTCTAACTTTTTTGTGAAGTTCTGCGAACCCAAACATCCAGGTGTCCGCTCAACTCTACTCACAATCATTGATGGAAATCACTGAAGTGTGAACTAAGCCTAAATGACTGCACTGTCAGTAGAAAACAAAGGTGTGTGAATAAACACATTATCAATCAGTAGATATGTGTGCTCTCTATAGAGAACACAGATGGCACATGTCCGTTATTCACTTGTTCTTGAAAGAGGCTGTAGGCCTTGTTCACACAGTCATTGGAAGAGTTTTATTAAAACTGGTGTTAAGGAAAACTGGTTTAGCTGCCCATAGCAACCACTGTCCTATCAGATTCCTCATTCCACCTTTAAGGCCTCGTTCACCTTTCCGTTTTTCACTGATGTGTGCTGTCTGCGTTTTCTAGAGACAGCACACGTACCCATTGTCTGTTCTCATTTCAGTGTGTTATTATTTTATTTTATTTTTTTATTTATTTTTTTACTGACCATGGGTCAGTAAAAAAAATCAGGGGAACATGCATTACTTTGATCCGTGATGCGGACCAAGCAGTCCCATTAAAGTCTATGGGTTCGTGAAAATCAACATGGATGGCATCTGTTTTTCCCTGAAGATCAATAGGAGATTCTTTGGAAATTTATTTTCAGCTGAGCAACTTCCATGAATTACGGATGACACACGGATGGTAAAAACTGGCACACAGACCAACCATGGATCCTTCATGGACATCTTCATGGATGAAACGCGTATGCTTTTTTTTTTCACGGACGTGACACTGACACAAAAATGTGAACGAAGCCTAATTTTCCCTTATGCCCATGACAGCACCCTTGAGAAACTGCCTCTATCCAGGACAGGAAACACAAACTTCCGTGGAGAGCTTCTTAAGGAGGAACCCGGCCTCTATCCACCAGTTCCTGTTTCCTGTCCTATGGATAGGACGCTTTCTGTGGAGAGCTACAAGGCTGCAGGGCCCCGTTGGTGTTTTTTTATCCATAGGGGTTACCTGGTATGGCGTAAGTTTCCACTAGGAGCCGCCTACAGTCTGTATTCCACCCTTCTGGGTCCTGGCTGAAGCTGAGGGGACATCCGCAGGCAGTCCAGTGGTACCGGGAGGTGCCGCTGTCACGCAGGAACCTCCTGGCAGTGTTCAGGAGGTCCGGGGCCTCTTCCTCCCGCAGGCTGTGCGATTACAGATGCAGGGGGCGGAGCGGGGTTCTTGTTCTCGCTTTGTTGACGCGGACCGGAAGTGACGTACGGCCACTTCCGGTATTTGGAACGCACGGCGTTCCGGAAGTAGAGAACAAGAGGCCGCAGGTGGATTTCTTCAGGGACCTTACCTGGGGTATTTTAACCCAGTCAGTGCGCAGGTGGAAGGGTGCCAGCCAGCCTGAGAGGACGTCTACAGACCTAGTTTATAGAAGACCCTCCATCTCTGCACTATACCATGGAAGAGGAGAGTGGTCAGCGCACTGGTGAACAACCTCGATACGCGATCTGTATTCCTGGTGGGGTAAGGGGGTTAATCCCCAATATTATCCTTACAAATTCCTTATTTTAAGGGGCCCATTCTGTTTATTTTTTAGAATCCTAAAAAGAGCCCTAGGAAGGCGATTGCTAAAACACGTGGGAAAGAATGCGCAACCTGTAGGAAAAAGTTAACCCCCTCCTCATTCTAGTTGCTTCTCAGATTCGGATTCTTCTGGGGCTGAAGCAGAACAGGGTGAAATCTGCGTTAGTTTGGATTCATCATCAGAAGGGGAGTCAGTGGGTAATCCACTATTTTCTCATGAGGACACGGACTCCTTGCTTAAAGCCATTAGGGCCACAATGAAGGTGGACGAACCCAAGGAGCCAAAGACAATCCAGCAGATTTTGTTTGGTGACCTGGGTCATAGAAAAACTAGGGTTTTTCCTATAAATGAGAACCTAAGATCCATAATTTAAAATAAATGGAAAAGACCAGACAAAAAATGATTCATCCCAAAAAATATTAAAAGGAAATATCCTTTTTGATGAGGGGGAATGCTCTACCTGGGATAGGCCTTTTAAGATATACGCCCCTATTGCTAAGATCTCTAAGAAATCAGCCTTACCGTTTGAATATCTAGGGGCTTTAAAAGATCCAATGTACAGAAGAGCTGAAGTATACCTTAAGAACGCCTGGAAAGCCTCTACTCAGGCATTCAAACCTAACATTGCCACTAATTCCACAGCAAGATCTTTTAAGTTATGGTTACAGGCCCTGGAATCCCACATAGAAAATAAAACCCCAAGAAAACAATTACTAGAGGTTTTCCCTACCATCATGAAGGCGGTTGACTTTATATCAGACTCCTCTACAGATGCCTTAAAGCTGAGTGCTAGGTCCGCGGTCTTAGCTAATTTTGCAAGAAGGGCTATATGGTTGAAGGGGTGGTCAGGAGATACAGGATCCAAAAATAAATTATGTGCTATTCCCTGCCAGGGGGATTTCTTATTCGGATGGGTTTTGGACGATTTATTAGAAAAAGCCACAGAAAAAAAGGCTTTCCATCCTCCAAACTAGAGTTGTTGCGATACCAAATTTGTTATTAGTTTTCGATACCACGCGAAAAAATAAACAAAAAGAAGCCACATGCATTCCGCATTTTTTTAAAAATGGCGTTTTATAATTTTTTTTTCTGTTTCGGCGTTCACCACTGTTGTGGAAATTTTTTTATATGGAATTATGCAGACATTTTATCTTATGATGTGTTTGTGTGTTTTATAGATTGTCATCTGTCTCCCTGTGTTGGATTTAACCGAGGAACGCTCTAGCAGAGGGTACTTGGGTTGAATCGGGACCAGTGGTAAAACTGTCAGTATGAAAACCTTCTCATGGGCTTGGAGATGTGTACTCGGTGTGTAGGGGGACGTTTGCCGGTTTGTGAGCACGAAGTGCAATGCACTGGGCTTCTTCCCTTCAAATGTCTATACACATTAGAGAAGTGACATCTGCATAACGAGAGATACATATTCTACCTCTGCTGCGGCTTCGCTATCCCTTTCTGGATACATATCTGCTTTTAAGAAATGCATATCTGCCTTGTCCGTATACTCGTACCGTATACTGACAATAGCCGTAGCAATGTCTCGCAGATAGTCTCAAATCTATAAGAACCAGTAGAATGATCTTCACTAGATACTGGTCACTTTGAGCAGTATTGAATGGGGTCCATGCTGACAGTGATGGGGGATGGGCGGCCACCTGGCTGATCAGACAATGGACATGACTCATCCTTCCTTATAGGGTCCATTCACACATCCGTGTGTGTTTTGTGGATCCGTAAAACACGGACAGCGGCAATGTGCGTTCCTCATTTTGCGGACCGCACATTGCTGGCACTAAGATGTTAGCTATCGCGGGCAAGAATAGGTCATGTTCTATTTTTTTCAGGATCGGAAGTGTGGGTCCGCAATTACGGATCCCGGCCCCATTGAAATGTATGGGTCCACAATTCTGTTCCGCAAAATGCAGAATGGAATTGCGGATGTGTGAATGGAGCCATACAGGGATGAGGTGTGTGCATTGCACTGTTTGGCCATGTTGCTGCCCTCCCCTGTCCTTTGAGATGTACCTGTACTTTCTCGGCTGACTGGCTGAAATTGTAAAGCCATCTCCTACTGGGCGTCGTTCTATTGCCTTAATAAAAAAGGAGTCTGGAGCTGATTGGGGGAGTTGCTCAGCAGAACTGAAGATGCTAACACCTTTGTCTGTGTCGTGAAGAGATTTACCTTTCCTTAAACAAAGTCTGATGCGAGCGGATTTCTACCAAAAATATTTCTATTACACCGCATAGATTTTTAAAAAAATATATTTTAATAGTTTGGACTTTTTTGACGTGGCGATATGTTTATATATTTTATATGCGAAATTGGGAAAGGGGGTGATTTATACTTAATAATTTAGTGTGTTTTTTACACTTTTTATTTAATAACTAGTTCCCCCCTTAGGGGCCAGAACCTGGGATCTTTTCATCCCTTGTCCTATTCACCCTAATAGAGCTCTATCAGGGTAAATAGGACCTCACACTGTCCCTGCTGCTCTGTGCTTTGTGCACAGGGCAGCAGGGAGCTGACTAGTAGCTATTGGCTCCTGAACTGAAAAATTTTACGAGCCAAATTCAATTTTTAGTCTTCAAATCGAAACCGAATCAAAATTTTGGTATCGTGACAACGCTACACCGATCAGATCGGCGTAGGTTTGCTTCGATACCAAAATTTTGATTCGCTTTTGTCACCATAAAAAAGTATTGCGATAATTAATACCGCAAAAAAAAAAACAAAAAAAAAAAACGCGTGCATTTCGCATTTTATAAAACGTTCGGCCCATAATAGAACAGTCCTATCCTATTTTTTTGGGGTGACAAGGTGACAAAAAAATGGCGAATGCTCACCGCATAGTAGATATTTTTTAATAATTTAATAGTTTGGACTTTTCGGACGCAGTTCTATGTAATATGTTTATTTATTTTATATGTAAAATTGGGAAAGGGGGGATTTAAACTTAATATTTTAGGGTTTCTTTCACACTAGCGTTTTTCATTTCTGGCATAGAGTTCCGTCCTTGGGGCTCTATACCAGAAAAGAACAGATCATTCATATCCCCATGCATTCTGAATGATGAGTAATCCGTTCAGGATGCATCAGGATATCTTCAGTTCAGTCATTTTGACTGATCAGGCAAAAGATAAAACCGCGGAATGTTATCTCCGGCGAAAAAAACGGAAGATTTGCCTGAATGCCATTTTTCCCCATAGGAATGTATTAGTGCCAGATCCGGCATTCAAAATACCGGAATGTGCATGCGCACACCGGTAAAAATGTGTAAAAAGATGCAAGACGGATCCGTCTGTCTGCATGACAAGCGGAGAGATGGATTTGTTCTTGCAATGCATTTGTGAGATGGATCCGCATCCGGATGCTTCTCACAAATGCTTTCAGTCACATCCAGATCGGCGGATCCGGCAGGCAGTTTCGACGACCGAACTCCTTGCCGAATCACACTGCCGCAAGTGTGAAAGTAGCCTTAGTGTTTTTTTTTTGTTTTTTTTTCTTACTATTAGACCCCTTAGGGGCTAAAATCCTATTCACCCTTAGGCCCCTTTCACATGGGCAGGATTTCTGCGCGGGTGCAATGCGTGAGGTGAACGCATTGCACCCGCACTGAAACCGGACCCATTCACTTCTATGGGGCTGTGCACATGAGCGGTGCGTTGCGTGAAAATCGCAGCATGCTCAATGTTGTGCGTTTTTCACGCAATGCAGGTCTCATAGAAGTTAATGGGGCTGTGTGAAAATCGCAAGCATCCGCAAGCAAGTGCGGATGTGGTGCGATTTTCACGCATGGTTGCCAAGATGAAAGTCTATTCACTGTGTTATTTTCCCTTATAACAGTGGTCAGCAAACCGCGGCTCGCGAGCCACAAGAGGCTCTTTAGCCCCTTGAATGCGGCTCTTACAGGTGCAGGCTCCCACATAGCCGAAAGACCAACCCCTCCTGCTGATTTGTGAAGCACGCACTACAGTCTTCTTGTCTGTGGAACGCATTTGCGTTCCGCAAAGCTGGAGAGGGCATGTACATCTCATATCACATGTCCATATTTCCTCCCACTATCACAGGAGGCCGGAGTAATCGACATCACTTTGATGTACACACCACCTTCCAAACGTCGGAATGTGCTGCATCACAACAGGAAGTGATGAGGGTAGGGAAAGTTCCCGGGTAGGGAAATATAACAGAACACCGCCGCAGGCGCTTGCTGTGCTGAACATGACGCCATAGTAGGCATAGTCAAGTGTGCTACCTCCTTCTACAGGGGACTCTCATTAATTATTTGGCATCATCATTTACATGGCATGTAAACTATTTAAACAGAAAAAGTTATAAAATAGGCGTGCACACCTTGCACTGGCTCTGCATACAAGTTTAATAAAAGTAAAAAATTATAAAGATAAAATGAAATAATAATCAAGATCAAAATAACAAAGTACATATAAAAATATGTAAAAACACACTCTAATAGTGTAAAAAATATAGAAAACATGAGACATAGAAATCATTTATGTCATGCCCAAAGTCCGATGTCAACATAAAAAGTGCAGACTCCAAAGGCAATGCAGTGATGTATTATAATTCACCAATGGACAATGCAATGATTAAACTGTAGAAAGGTGAGATATTGCAGTTTAGTTAATAAGCCTCACAAAAATAGGCTGCCGCCTGAGGCAATTTCAATATAGTGTGTCTTTTTCGGCTGATTAGTCTTTTTATGTTTTCACCTGAAGTTTGTCACCCTGATGGATCTATGTGCATACTACGCTAGTTATCGTCTTCATATTGATTATCATCAGCGGACACTTATTGAAACTAAAAACAATGTACCTTCCTATATATTTTAGGTTTTAAAAATTTGGCTCTTAAAAGAAATTTCAATCGCGGTTTTGTTGATATTTGGCTCAGTTGACTAAAAGTTTGCCCACCACTGCCTTATAACATGGTTATAAGGGAAAATGATAGCATTCTTTAATACAGAATGCTTAGTAGAAGGTCAATATAATAAACATTATATACACCCCAGTATAATAAACATTGGTGGTGCAGTGCCCCCCCCCCAAACACCCAAGTATAATAAACATTGGTGGCGCAGTGCCCCCCCTTCCCAACACCCCAGTATAATAAACATTGGTGGTGCAGTGGGCAGTGCCATTGAGGGTTAAAAAAAAAATAATATTAACTCACCTCCTCCAATTGATCGCGTAGCAGCCGGTCTCATGTTCTTTCTTCAGGACCTGTCAAAGGACCTGTGGTGACATCACTGAGCTCATCACATGGTACATCACATGATCCATCACCATGGTAATGGACCATGTGATGAGCTCAGTGACGTCACCACAGGTCCTGAAGAAAGAACAGGAGACCGGCAGCTACGCGATCAATTGGAGGAGGTGAGTTAATTTAAAAAAAATAAAATTTTTTGACCCTTATTGGAACTTCCCACTGCGCCACCAATGTTTATTATACTGGGGTGTTGGGGGAAGGGGGCACTGTGCCACCAATGTTTAATATACTGGGGTGTTGGGGGGGGGGGGGGGGGGGCGCACTGCGCCACCAATGAAGATAACTGACCCGTTAATACAAATACAGGAGGCGGGTGCCAGAATCAAATAGCCGGGACCCGACCTCTATGACAGGGAGCTGCGATCAGCAGCAGTTAACCCTTCAGGTGCGGTACCTGAGGGGTTTACTGCAGCGGATCGCAACTCCCTGTCATAGATGTCGGGTCCCGGCTATTTGATTACGGCACCCGCCTCCTGTATTTGTATTAACAGGTCAGTTATCTTCATTGGTGGCGCAGTGGCCACAGCCCCTCCCCTCCTCCTCCCGTCTCTTCTTACTGGCGGAGGTGGCGGCAGCAGCACAGGGGGAGGGAGAGATGACACCTCCACTGCGCAGCTGAGAAGAACATCGGCGGCGGGGCAGAGAACTATCATCTCCTGTGCCCCGCCGCTGTATTCAACGGCAGAGCTGCGGCAGCGGGTATAGTCGCAAATGGCGACAAGACTAAAAAGTCTTGTCGCCACTTGTAAATTCTAAGTCGCATTGGCGACCATTTTGGTCGCCATCTGGAGTCCTGCAGTAGCATCCTGGCTGCCATGGTAACTGATCGGAGCCCCAGGATTACACAGCCGATGCTCCGATCAGAAACGGCCACTGCCACCAATGAGAAGGGGAGGGGACCCTGTGGCCACTGCCACCAATGAGAAGGGGAGGGGACCCTGTGGCCACTGCCACCAATGATTTTAATACTGGGGGGGTGGAGCGCACTGCGCCACCAATGATTCTAATACTTGGGGGCGGGAGGGGGGCGCACTGCGCCACCAATGATAATTAACCTTTAATACAGGAGGCGGGTACTGGCAGCAGATCAGCGGCAGTTAACCCCTCAGGTGCCTCTTCCCTAGAGGGGTTAACTACCGCTGATCGCATCTCCCTGTCAGAGGCAGGGTGCCGGCTATGCGATTCTGCTGCCGGCACCTGCCTCCTGTATTGTTAAAGACCACCTTATATGGGTCCGGACTTTAAGTATCAGGCTACACAGAGCGGCGCCTAGAGATGTCCCAGCACTTACTATTATTCCTGGGCGCCGCTCCGTTCGCCCGTTGTGCCCCCATTACTGTCTCCTGCTCCATATGCTAATTACTATGGGAGCAATGGGGAGGAGACATCAGCTTCTCTAGTGGACGTTCCTTCTCCCTGTGCTGCGCTGCGATTGGACAGCGCTTCAGCCAGGGAGAAGGAACGCCCACTAGACAAGCTGATGTCTCCTCCCCATTGCTCCGATAGTAATTAGCATATGGAGCAGGAGACAGTAATGGGGGCACAGCGGGCCATTCATTGGTGGCAGCAGCAGCACAGGGGGAGGGAGACACTGCTTCCTTCTCCCCTGTGCTGCTGAGAAAACATGAGCGCGCCGACAGCAGCGCGCTCATGTTTGGAGATCCTAGACTGCGCAGCCCAGTATCGAAAAAATGGAAATCCCGGTATCGTATCGATACCGGGACAAAAGTATCGATTTGAGTATAGAAATTTTGATCCCCTCAACAACCCTACTCCAAACCGACAAAAAAGCGTCAGTTTTTTTGTAAAAACAAGATGGAATATAACCAAGATAAAAGGCAGACATTCTGTAGGAATAACAAAGCTAGGAAAGAAAAAGGTTTCATTTTCAGCTCCCAGTCCAGTAGACATTCTAAAAACAGTCAGCAATGACGGTTCCATTCCGGTGGGAGGAAGGTTGTCTCTTTTTTTTCTTCAGGCTTGGGAGAAGATCTCTGCAAGTCCTTAGATTCTGGGCGTCATAAGAGACAGCTTCCGTCTAGAGTTCACCTCTCTCCCACTGGAGAGGATGATAGTTACAAACCAGGCCTTAAAACAGGAGTTACTTATCCTCCTAAAGAAAAAAGTATTAATAGAGGTTCCAGAGTCAGAAAGAGGGAGAGGATTTTATTCTTCCCTTTTTCTGGTCCCCAAACCGGATGGGACTTTCAGGATGATAATAAACTTGAAATACCTAAACCAATTCCTAAAGTACAAAAAGTTCAATATGGAATCGATACAATCAGCAATAAATCAGCTGTTTCTGGAATGCGTAATGTCCACCCTATACATAAAAGACTCATATTATCACATCCCAATCCATGCAGACTCCCAGAGGTTCCTAAGGGTAGCAGTATCCATGGACAGGCAAACCCACCACTTTCAATACAGAGCGCTCCCATTCGGAGTATCCCAAGCTCCCAGGCTTTTCACCAAGCTAATGGCAGAGGTGATGGCTCACGTGAGAGAAAAGGATATCCTGACGATACCCTATCTGGACGATATACTGGTAGTGGCAGAATCAGAAAGCACTCTGTCCTCCCACCTCTCAGAAATAATCAGGATATTTGGGGAGTTAGGGTGGTGGATAAATTGGGAGAAATCAAACCTAATCCCATCAAAGAGCTGTTCATTTTTGGGCCTAATTCTAGACTACGCGAAACAATGCTGCTTTCTTCCTCAGAACAAGTTCTCCAAAATTCTGAAAGAAGTACAATCTTTGATGTCATCAAAACACAGAACCATCGGACAGGGGATGGCGGTATTGGGCAGGATGACATCTACAATTCCTGCAGTCAAATGGGCGTTGCTGCATTCTTGGAAGCTTCAATGGCAGATTCTGAGAGAATGGCAGGGGTCTCTATCCCCTTTGGATGCCACACTTCCTCTTCCATCCCAGGTCATTCAGTCCATGCAGTGGTGGTTAGACCCAGTAAACATGTCTCAGGGACTCACCTGGAATATGCAAAAGCAGATTTCAATCACCACCGATGCAAGTCCGACAGGTTGGGGGGCATACTGTCAGGAAGCTGTTGTTCAGGGAAGATGGTCCCCTTTAGAGAAATGGAATTCACAGAATGTAAGAGAATTAAGGGCAGTTCTCCTTGCTCTAATAGCCTTCCTTCCAAAATTAAAAGGAAAAATAGTAAAGATCTTTTCAGACAACACCACGGTAGTGTCTTATTTGAACAGACAAGGCGGAACAAGGTCAAAGGATCTTATGTCTCTGGCAGAAAGAATATTTTCCATAATCATTCCCTCAGTCTCCTTCATAAAAGCAGTACATTTGAAAGGTTCAGAAAACAAAAAAGCAGAAATCGTCTAGATCAGGGAGAATGGTGTTTAAATCAAACAGTGTTCAAGCAGATAGTCCACCTCTGGGGCAGTCCTCTAGTAGACTTGTTTGCAAACAGGCAAAACCGGAAATGTCATCTCTCTTTCTCTCTAAATCCTGAAGATTCTCCAACTGGCATAGACGCCTTCTCCCTACCTTGGCCGAACTATCTTCTTTACGCCTTTCCACCCATAAGACTAATTCCAAGGGTTCTACAGAAGCTGAGGCAACACAAGACAAGACTAATTCTGATCGCCCCCTTTTGGCCCAGAAGGTCATGGTTCACCTGGCTACGCAAACTATCAATATCAGAACCATGGATTCTGCCAGACAGACAAGACCTGCTGTATCAAGAACCGGTTCACCATCCAGAGGTAACCAATCTACACCTAGCAGCATGGTATCTGAGAGGGCTATACTAGAGAAGAAAGGCCTTTCCAGTGATGTGATTAATACCCTCCTGTCATATAGGAAAGACGTCACTTCTATATACCGAAGAACTTAGCTTTTTATGCGGTTACAATAGACCCTTTAGGTCCCCCTCCTAAGCCAATAATCCTAGATTTTCTTCAGAACGGCCTAGACAAAAGACTGAGGATTATTACACGTAAGGTGCAGGTTTCAGCTCTTAGTGCGTATTTTGACTACTCCCTAGACCAACCATCCTTGGGTGAGAAGATTTTTTTAAAGCAGTCGTACCAGACCAGTTACCAGAATATCTGCCCCTCCATGGGACCTCAACTTAGTATTGTCCAGGATGATGGAGCCTCCATTTGAACCTATACAAGATTTGCCAGTTAAATTTCTTTCCTTTAAGACTGCTTTCCTGGTGGCTATCACTTCGGCCAGACGTGTAAGTGAAATTTCAGCTTTTTCCACCTCTGCTCCCTATACTAAGATCCTGGAAGACAGAGTAATAATCAAGCCGGACCCTTCTTTTCTCCCCAAAGTAGTTTCCTTTTTTCGTAGATCTCAGGACATTGTCCTTCCTACATTATGCCAAGCTCCAAATAATGAAAAAGAAAGGAAATTACCCTGTCTGGATGTCAGGAGATGTCTCCTGAAATATCTTGAGAGGACTGAACCCTGAAGGAGATCCTCTAGGCTTTTTGTGCAGTTTGCTGGGAGGCACAAAGGTGGTAGTGTTCTGGATGTGACTATCTAGAGATTCTAGATGGATTGTCGCAGCCATTTCCTTGGCCTATTCCTCGGCAGGGGAGCCTTGTCCCTTTGGGATTCGGGGCACATTCAACCAGGTCTATTTCCACCTCCTGGGCAGAAAGAGCTGAAGCTTCCCTAGAACAGATCTGTAGGGCCGCTACTTGGAAATCCCCTTGTACCTTCTTCCGCCATTACAAGCTACATCTAGACTCCAGAGATCAGCTTTCCTTTGGTAGGAAGGTTTTGCAGGCTGTAATCCCTCCCTAGACTACTTCTATTCTAGTCTTCTCTCAAGGGTGCAGTCATGGGCATAAGGGAAATATAAGATTACACTCACTGGTAATCACTTTTCCATGAGCACATGACAGCACCCGCTACTTTTTCGCTCCCAAAAAAAAAAAAAAAAGGCTATATGTTTAGTTGCTGTATGAAATCAGAAACCATAGCAGAGATTCAACAGCCAAATGGTGAGGAATGTTTGTGTACAGGGAGACCACATCTGCCATTAACCAGACATAACCCTTCTCCCATATAAATTTATCAAAGGACTGCAATACAGAACGTGTGTTCTTTAAAAAACCTGGTATGTGGGGTACTAAGGGCTGAAGGAGGGAATCCACCCACTCCGACAGCCGTTCGGAGTACGAGCCAATGCCGGCCACAATAGGCCTCGTGGGGGGTGGAAACCTTCCTTTATGCACGTTAGGTAATGCATGGAATATGGAGATGATCGGTTGTTCAACAAAAATATAATCTATGGTCTTCTGATCAAAAATACCCAACAAAATGCCTTCCTGCAGAATTCCCTTCAAAAGAGGCTGAAAAAGGGGCAGTGGGTTACTTTTCAGTGGAATATATGTAGTTGTATCTTGTAACATTTTTAACACTTCTGTTTTATAAACATCACTGTCTAACAAAACCACTGCTCCCTCCCTTATCAGCCTCTTTGATCACTAAATTGTGATCCTTCATTAACTCTCGTAATGCAACAGATTCCTCTTTACTAAGATTGTTCCTCCTCCTAGGAAAAGCATGCATGTTGTTACCCACAATATTATCATGACGGTTGATTTTTTTCATATAAAGAACAAAGGTCTTTTTCAACCAAATCCTGAAATCTGTCAAGAGCAGGTGATCTTGATTGAACGGGATAAAAATCCCTGTTAGAAGTTCTAAAGGACTCTGAAGTATTTAATGTATAAGATGCCTGCTCCTGACACATTTCCTGCAGGTTGGCAACCTGCACCAATTCTGTAATATCAAAAGACGCAGCAAGAGACAAATCATGTATATCAATAGGAATATCTACTGTGTCTGCACTGATGGAATCCCTCCCCGCCATTACATCAATATTATCCTGTACAGAAACATCATCACCAACACCATTAATCTGGAAATGCTTCCTTAATGTTAAATTACGGGCCAGACGATTGACATCTAATATGGTGCGATATAGGTCAAAGGGTGATGTGGGAGAAAAAGAAAGTCCCTTCTTGAGGAGAGTTTCCTGCGCAGATGACAAAGGAGCAGTTGAAAGATTCACAATT
This sequence comes from Bufo bufo, assembly GCF_905171765.1. Lineage (NCBI taxonomy): Eukaryota > Metazoa > Chordata > Amphibia > Anura > Bufonidae > Bufo > Bufo bufo. The sequence goes on along the minus strand of NC_053393.1, from coordinate 284,456,065 downwards.
TGAAGATCCTCTATTGATCCGATTTGCGGCGAGATGGATACCGACGTCTTGCGGTGTTTCCTCCCCGCCCGTCGTTTTTTGCTGAAGATCTCCTGTTACGTGAGTCCACATTGGTGGATATGTCGCTGTTAGCAGAATGGGAAGGGACGTAAACATCGGGAATTTCTGCAGCTGAGTCTGAAGACTCCACCTCCGTAGAACTGAAGGAAACTCGGGATGGTCGGTTCCTTCTGTTGCGGCTAGGGATGAGCGAACCTGAACTGTATAGTTCGGGTTCGTACCGAATTTTGGGGTGTCCGTGACACGGACCCGAACCCGAACATTTTCGTAAAAGTTCGAGTTCGGTGTTCGGCGCATTCTTGGCGCTTTTTGAAAGGCTGCAAAGCAGCCAATCAACAAGCATCATACTACTTGGCCCAAGAGGCCATCACAGCCATGCCTACTATTGGCATGGCTGTGATTGGCCAGTGCACCATGTGACCCAGCCTCTATTTAAGCTGGAGTCACGTAGCGCCGCATGTCACTCTGCTATGATCAGTATAGGGAGAGGTTGCAGCTGCGACGTTAGGGCGAGATTAGGCAGATTAACTCCTCCAAAAGACTTCATTCTGTGATCGATCTGCAGCTGTGGATCATTGAAGTGCTATTATTGACTTGCTCACTTTTTTGAGGCTGCCCAGAGCGTTTTTAGATCACTTTTTTTCTGGGGTGATCGGCGGCCATTTTGTGACTTGTGGTGCGCCAGCACGAGCTATCACCAAGTGTATTTAACCATTGATAGTGTGGTTATTTTGTGCTATATCCTACATCAGCTGCAGGCTGAGCCTGTGTCACCGAAGTGCATTTAACCATCAACAGTCTAGTTATTTTTTGGCCATATACTACATCAGCTGCAGGCTGAGCCTGTTTCACCCAAGTGCATTTAACCATCAACAGTCTGATTATTTTTTGGCCATATACTACATCAGCTGCAGGCTGAGCCTGTGTCACCAAAGTGCATTTAACCATCAACAGTCTGGTTATTTTTTGGCCATATATTACATCAGGGGCAAGTTGAGCCTGTCACCCAGCGCCTAAAAAATAGACCTGACATTTCTATTCAACCAAATCTGCACAGTTTTAGCTGGTCAAGTTATTTGTAGTGACCGTCAAAGCAGACTTTTTGTTCTGGGTTGAAAAAGCATTCCCAAATTTGCCATTCTGAAAATAACTAGTTTGTGGTATTTCAGGCCTACTTGAAATCTATCCCAAAAAGAAAATCTTACATTGAAGTTATTGATAGTATCATTCAGAAAAACCTAAGACACACGCTAGCGTGCTGATAGAAGTGTCATTCTGTGATTAAACCTATAACTGTCACACAGCGCAAAAAAAAACAGGTCTCACATCTTTATTCAACCAAATCTGCACAGTTTTTTAGCTGGTCAAGTTATTTGTAGTGACCGTAAAAGCAGACTTTTTGTTCTGGGTTGAAAAAGCATTCCAAAATTTGCCATTCTCAAAATTGTGGTGAACGGGAACAATGAGGAAAACATCTAATAAGGGACGCGAAACGCGGACGTGGACATGGTCGTCGTGGTGGTGTTAGTGGACCCTCTGGTGCTGGGAGAGGACGTTCTGCCACAGCCACACGTCCTAGTGAACCAACTACCTCAGGTCCCAGTAGCCAGCAGAATTTACAGCGATATTTGGTGGGGCCCAATGCCGTTCTAAGGATGGTAAGGCCTGAGCAGGTACAGGCATTAGTCAATTGGGTGGCCGACAGTGGATCCAGCACGTTCACATTATCTCCCACCCAGTCTTCTGCAGAAAGCGCACAGATGGCGCATGAAAACCAAGCCCATCGGTCTGTCACATCACCCCCATGCATATCAGGGAAACTGTCTGAGCCTCAAGTTATGCAGCAGTCTCTTATGCTGTTTGAAGACTCTGCTGCCAGGGTTTCCCAAGGGCATACACCTAGCCCTTCCCCAGGGGTGGAAGAGATAGAATGCACTAACGCGCAACCACTTATTTTTCCTGATGATGAGGACATGGGAATACCACCTCAGCACGTCTCTGATGATGACGAAACACAGGTGCCAACTGCTGCGTCTTTCTGCAGTGTGCAGACTGAACAGGAGGTCAGGGATCAAGACTGGGTGGAAGACGATGCAGGGGACGATGAGGTCCTAGACCCCACATGGAATGAAGGTCGTGCCACTGACTTTCACAGTTCGGAGGAAGAGGCAGTGGTGAGACCGAGCCAACAGCGTAGCAAAAGAGGGAGCAGTGGGAAAAATCAGAACACCCGCCGCCAAGAGACTCCGCCTGCTACTGACCGCCGCCATCTGGGACCGAGCACCCCAAAGGCAGCTTCAAGGAGTTCCCTGGCATGGCACTTCTTCAAACAATGTGCTGACGACAAGACCCGAGTGGTTTGCACGCTGTGCCATCAGAGCCTGAAGCGAGGCATTAACGTTCTGAACCTTAGCACAACCTGCATGACCAGGCACCTGCATGCAAAGCATGAACTGCAGTGGAGTAAACACCTTAAAAACAAGGAAGTCACTCAGGCTCCCCCTGCTACATCTTCTGCTGCTGCCGCCTCGGCCTCTTCTGCTGCTGCTGCTGCCGCCGCCTCGGCCTCTTCCTCCGCCTCTGGAGGAACGTTGGCACCTGCCGCCCAGCAAACATGGGATGTACCACCAACACCACCACCTGCGTCACCAAGCATCTCAACCATGTCACACGGCAGCGTTCAGCTCTCCATCTCACAAACATTTGAGAGAAAGCGTAAATTCTCACCTAGCCACCCTCGATCCCTGGCCCTGAATGCCAGCATTTCTAAACTACTGGCCTATGAAATGCTGTCATTTAGGCTGGTGGACACACACAGCTTCAAACAGCTCATGTCACTTGCTGTCCCACAGTATGTTGTTCCCAGCCGCCACTACTTCTCTAAGAGAGCCGTGCCTTCCCTGCACAAACAAGTGTCCGATAAAATCAAGTGTGCACTGCGCAACGCCATCTGTGGCAAGGTCCACCTAACCACAGATACGTGGACCTGTAAGCACGGCCAGGGACGCTATATCTCCCTAACTGCACACTGGGTAAATGTAGTGGCGGCTGGGCCCCAGGCGGAGAGCTATTTGGCGCACGTCCTTCCGCCGCCAAGGATCGCAGGGCAACATTCTTTGCCTCCTGTCTCCTCCTCCTCCTCCTACTCAGCTTCCTCCTCCTCTTCTTCCACCTGCTCATCCAGTCAGCCACACACCTTCACCACCAACTTCAGCACAGCACGGGGTAAACGTCAGCAGGCCATTCTGAAACTCATATGTTTGGGGGACAGGCCCCACACCGCACAGGAGTTGTGGCGGGGTATAGAACAACAGACCGACGAGTGGTTGCTGCCGGTGAGCCTCAAGCCCGGCCTGGTGGTGTGCGATAATGGGCGAAATCTCGTTGCAGCTCTGGGACTAGCCGGTTTGACGCACATCCCTTGCCTGGCGCATGTGCTGAATTTGGTGGTGCAGAAGTTCATTCGCAACTACCCTGACATGTCAGAGCTGCTGCATAAAGTGCGGGCCGTCTGTTCGCGCTTCCGGCGTTCACACCCTGCCGCTGCTCGCCTGTCTGCGCTACAGCGTAACTTCGGCCTTCCCGCTCACCGCCTCATATGCGACGTGCCCACCAGGTGGAACTCCACCTTGCATATGCTGGACAGACTGTGCGAGCAGCAGCAGGCCATAGTGGAGTTTCAGCTGCAGCACGCACGGGTCAGTCGCACTGCGGATCAGACCCACTTCACCACCAATGACTGGGCCTCCATGCGAGACCTGAGTGCGCTGTTTCGAGTACTCCACCAACATGGCCAGTGGCGATGACGCCGTTATCAGCGTTACAATACCACTTCTATGTCTCCTTGAGAAAACACTTAGGGCGATGATTGAAGAGGAGGTGGCCCAGGAGGAAGAGGAGGAAGAGGGGTCATTTTTAGCACTTTCAGGCCAGTCTCTTCAAAGTGACTCAGAGGGAGGTACAAATGTGGCCAGACAGGGCCCACTACTGGAGGACGAGGATGAGGAGGAGGTGGAGGAGGATGAGGATGAAGCATGTTCACAGCGGGGTGGCACCCAAAGCAGCTCGGGCCCATCACTGGTGCGTGGCTGGGGGGAAACACAGGACGATGACGATACGCCTCCCACAGAGGACAGCTTGTCCTTACCTCTGGGCAGCCTGGCACACATGAGCGACTACATGCTGCAGTGCCTGCGCAACGACAGCAGAGTTGCCCACATTTTAACGTGTGCAGACTACTGGGTTGCCACCCTGCTGGATCCCCGGTAAAAAGACAATGTGCCCACCTTACTTCCTACACTGGAGCGTGATAGGAAGATGCGCGAGTACAAGCGCACGTTGGTAGACGCGCTACTGAGAGCATTCCCAAATGTCACAGGGGAACCAGTGGAAGCCCAAGGCGAAGGCAGAGGAGGAGCAAGAGGTCGCCAACGCAGCTGTGTCACGGCCAGCTCCTCTGAGGGCAGGGTTAGCATGGCAGAGATGTGGAAAAGTTTTGTCACCACGCCACAGCTAACTGCACCACCTCCTGATACGGAACGTGTTAGCAGGAGGCAACATTTCACTAACATGGTGGAACAGTACCTGTGCACACCCCTCCACGTACTGACTGATGGTTCGGCCCCATTCAACTTCTGGGTCTCCAAATTGTCCACGTGGCCAGAGCTAGCCTTTTATGCCTTGGAGGTGCTGGCCTGCCCGGCGGCCAGCGTTTTGTCTGAACGTGTATTCAGCACGGCAGGGGGCGTCATTACAAACGCAGCCAATGTGGACAAGCTGACGTTCATAAAAATGAACCAGGCATGGATCCCACAGGACCTGTCCATCCCTTGTGCAGATTAGATATTAACTACCTCCCCTTAACAATATATTATTCTACTCCAGGGCACTTCCTCATTCAATACTATTTTTAATTTCATTTTACCATTATATTGTGGGGCAACCCAAAGTTGAATGAACCTCTCCTCTGTCTGGGTGCCGGGGCCTAAATGTGTGACAGTGGCCTGTTCCAGTGGTGGGTGACGTGAAGCTTGATTCTCTGCTATGACATGAAGACAGATTCTGCGCTGACATAAGGCCAGATTCTCTGTTACGGGACCGCTCTCCTCTGTCTGGGTGCCGGGGCCTAAATGTGTGACAGTGGCCTGTTCCAGTGGTGGGTGACGTGAAGCCTGATTCTCTGCTATGACATGAAGACTGATTCTGCGCTGACATGAAGCCAGATTCTCTGCTATGGGACCTCTGTCCAATTGATATTGGTTCATTTTTATTTTTTTAATTTTAATTTTAATTCATTTCCCTATCCACATTTGTTTTGCAGGGGATTTACCTACATGTTGCTGCCTTTTGCAGCCCTCTAGCTCTTTCCTGGGCTGTTTTACAGCCTTTTTAGTGCCCAAAAGTTCGGGTCCCCATTGACTTCAATGGGGTTCGGGTTCGGGACGAAGTTCGGTTCGGGTTCGGATCCCGAACCCGAACATTTCCGGGAAGTTCGGCCGAACTTCTCGAACCCGAACATCCAGGTGTTCGCTCAACTCTAGTTGCGGCCCATCCTTTTTAATATGGATCGGGGAGTGTTCGCCCGTGCCTCGGACCACGTATATACTTCATTTGATTTGTAGTCCATTAGGTCCCTATTAAATTTGTTCTGTTTAAACTGGATCAGACTTTCTTCCAGTTTATTGAGATTGATCTTAAGTTTGTTGTCTAGATCTTCAAACAGTGGTTTGCTGACATGACAGCAGATTATCTTGTATTGTTTTTATTTAGCTTCTTATTTCTTTCAAAGTGGACTCCTCATATTTTACAATAAGTTGCATACGTTTTAAGGAGCAAGTTGACAAAGTCTCTTGCCACTGTGTCAGAAACAGATCTGAGTATATCAAGGTGGGTTTCTTTTTCAGTCTCATTCCTCTTGGTATCATTGTTTTATCCAAATATTTCTTGAGAGACGTAAGATCCCACCATGTGCGCATTTATTTGGTAAGTCGTTTTTCCAGGGCTGTCATTTGGATTGTCAAATCAAAGGTGTCTTGTGTCGTGGGGTCGGGAACATTGAAAATACCATTCATTATTTTTTTTGTTTATGCGATCCTCGCATTCTTCCATGGACCTTAGGGCCGTATGTGCCATGTTCACCGACTCAGTATGTCACAGAAAACCGCTTAAATGTGAACAGGGAGTGCACGCTGTCCGTAGAAACAATGGATAGAGAAGAGAAACAACTGCAGCGCTCACCTGTATACGTATTGGGAGGCACGGATAAAAGCCCGGACCCGGCTTGAAAATGTGAAAAAAGAAGGATGGATCCAGCTTCCCATAAAAAAAACTTTTTCTTTATTCTTGTTGCGGTAAAATGACATACATGGACACCACAGTCTACGAGTTTCGGACAAAGTAAATCTTAGTCCTTATTCATGACAGAGCAAAGTGTAAATGAAAACCTTTTTTTTTTTTTCATTTACACTTTGCTCTGTCATGAATAAGGACTAAGATTTATTTTGACTGTGGTGTCCATGTATGTCATTTTACCGCAAAAAGAATAACGTTTTTTATGCCTGTATGACCTCCCTACAACGCCTGTGCATGCTCCTGATGAGGTGGCGGACGGTCTCCTGAGGGATCTTCTCCCAGACCTGGACTAAAGCATCTGCCAACTCATGGACAGTCTGTGGTGCAACGTGACGTTGGTGGATAGAGCGAGACATGATGTCCCAGATGTGCTCAATTGGATTCAGGTCTGGGGAACGGGCGGGCCAGTCCATAGCATCAATGCCTTTGTCTTGCAGAAACTGCTGACACACTCCAGCCACATGAGGTCTAGCATTGTCTTGCATTAGGAGGAACCCAGGGCCAACCGCACCAGCATATGGTCTCACAAGGGGTCTGAGGATCTCATCTCGGTACCTAATGGCAGTCAGGCTACCTCTGGCGAGCACATGGAGGGCTGTGCGGCCCTCCAAAGAAATGCCACCCCACACCATTACTGACCCAATGCCAAACCGGTCATGCTGGAGGATGTTGCAAGCAGCAGAACGTTCTCCACGGCGTCTCAAGACTATGTCACGTCTGTCACATGTGCTCAGTGTGAACCTGCTTTCATCTGTGAAGAGCACAGGGCGCCAGTGGCAAATTTGCCAATCTTGGTGTTCTCTGGCAAATGCCAAACGTCCTGCACGGTGTTGGGCTGTAAGCACAACCCCCACCTGTGGACGTCGGGCCCTCATATCACCCTCATGAGCACAGGGAATGAACATGATGCCGACACTGCGCATGCGCTAGCTCGCGCATTGCGAGATTTCGGCGCTCCAGCTCTGTGACGTCAGCCAGCAAGGAGGAGATTCGGAGGACGCGGGGCGGTGCTGGGCTCCTTTCCGCTTGACTCCTCTCCGGATACAGGACTCATATCAGGTCATTTGCATATTGATCAAAAAGGTTTTTTTAACACAATAAAAGCGCAGAGAGCTGTGGGGACTGGGTATTGCTGATGAGCTAGTGGCCATCTTGCTGCTCATGTCCCCAGCTCTATACACTAAATCCAGGTGACAGGTTTCCTTTAAGGCAGTTCTGAAGGCAAAAGGGGGTCCAACACCGTATTAGTATGGTGTTCCTAATAATTCTTTAGGTGAGTGTATATAATATAGTGAAAAATTATATGTGTGTGTGAAATCTTCACGGGCACTATAGTAATTAGAAAAACACTGAGGGGGTGGTAGGAGGGGGCTATTTAACCTTTCCTGCCCCTACAGAAGTCAGGGAGTCAGTCTTATATACTATGCCCTCATGGTGGATTCATGGAAGAGGAATTACCAGTAAAGCTCCATTCACACGTCCGCAACGTGTTTTGCGGATCTGCGAAACACAGACAGCGGCAATGTGCGTTCCGCATTTTCCGGACCGCACATTGCCGGCACTAATAGAATATGCCTGTTCTTGTCCGCAATTGCGGACAAGAATAGGACATGTTCTATTTTTTTGCGGAACGGAAGTGCGGATCCGCAATTCTGTGTCCGGGCAGCAGATCGTGCGGCCCCATAGGAATGAATGGGTCCGCAATTATTTTGCGGAACGAAATTGCGGACTTGTGAATGGACCTTTTAGTCTAATTCAGTTTTTTTGTTAGAGCGCTGCCATTTATTTATTTCTTTTTTTAATTCTCATATTGTACTGGATTTGTTGTCAGATCCATTGGCCTGCACCTCCATATTTATATTTTGCCTGATGTACTGCCATTGATAGATGGATATATATATACACACACATACACAGTGGAAAAGTCTACACACCCCTGTATAAAAATATCACATTATCTACTCTGTCAGGTGAACATTGTGAACAACAAAAAATAAAAACCGTTCCAGAACAGCCATTTTTTTTGGTCACCTTGCCTCACAAAAAGAGTAACATTATATACACTCACCTAAAGAATTTTTAGGAACACCTGTTCTATTTCTCATTAATGCAATTATCTAGTCAACCAATCACATGGCAGTTGCTTCAATGCATTTAGGGGTGTGGTCCTGGTCAAGACAATCTGAAGGCAAAAGGGGGTCCAACACCATATTAGTATGGTGTTCCTAATAATTCTTTAGGTGAGTGTATATACACACACTCACCTAAAGAATTATTAGGAACACCATACTAATACGGTGTTGGACCCCCTTTTGCCTTCAGAACTGCCTTAATTCTACGTGGCATTGATTCAACAAGGTGCTGATAGCATTCTTTAGAAATGTTGGCCCGTATTGATAGGATAGCATCTTGCAGTTGATGGAGATTTGAGGGATGCACATCCAGGGCCTGAAGCTCCCGTTCCACATCCCAAAGATGCTCTATTGGGTTGAAATCTGGTGACTGTGGGGGCCATTTTAGTACAGTGAACTCATTGTCATGTTCAAGAAACCAATTTGAAATGATTCGAGCTTTGTGACATGGTGCATTATCCTGCTGGAAGTAGCCATCAGAGGATGGATACATGTTCTCATTCTGTTTACGCCAAATTTGGACTCTACCATTTGAATGTCTCAACAGAAATCGAGACTCCTCAGACCAGGCAACATTTTTTCAGTCTTCAACAGTCCAATTTTGGTGAGCTCGTGCAAATTGTAGCCTCTTTTTCCTATTTGTAGTGGAGATGAGTGGTACCCGGTGGGGTCTTCTGCTGTTGTAGCCCATCCGCCTCAAGGTAGTGCGTGTTGTGGCTTCACAAATGCTTTGCTGCATACCTCGGTTGTAACGAGTGGTTATTTCAGTCAACGTTGCTCTTCTATCAGCTTAAATCAGTCGGCCCATTCTCCTCTGACCTCTAGCATCCACAAGGCATTTTTGCCCACAGGACTGTCGCATACTGGATGTTTTTCCCTTTTCACACCATTCTTTGTAAACCCTAGAAATGGTTGTGCGTGAAAATCCCAGTAACTGTGCAGATTGTGAAATACTCAGACCGGCCCGTCTGGCATCAACAACCATGCCACGCTCAAAATTGCTTAAATCACCTTTCTTTCCCATTCTGACATTCAGTTTGGAGTTCAGGAGATTGTCTTGACCAGGACCACACCCCTAAATGCATCGAAGCAACTGCCATGTGATTGGTTGACTAGATAATTGCATTAATGAGAAATAGAACAGGTGTTCCTAATAATTCTTTGTGTGTGTGTGTGTGTGTGTGTGTATATAATACCGTATTTTTCCCCCTATAATACGCACCTAGGTTTTTGAGGAGAAAAATTAAGAATTTTTTTTTTTTAACCAAAAGGTATGCTTTTGGTGGGTTTTGAACTAATGGTGGTCTGTGCATGACACTATTATGGGGGATCTCTGGATGGCACTGCCATGTGGGGTATCTCTGGATGGCACTGTCATGTGGGGGATCTCTGGATGGCACTGCTGTATATGTGTCCCCCAATACATCGGCCCACAGTATTTATAAATATTAATCCTTAACCTGTTAATAAGTTTAACTAAAGCTGCGCTCTCCCCTGTATCAGTACTGTACTTACTAACAAGATTCCATAGCAGGCAGAGCGGACGGCAGCGGTAACGTCACTCACTGACGTCGCACGCCTGCTCCTCCCACTTAGCAGGCGCGCAACGTCAGTGAGTGACGTTAGCGCTGCCGTCCGCTCTGCCTGCTATGGAAGCTTGTTAGTAAGTACAGTACTGATACAGGGGAGAGCGCAGCTTTAGTTAAACTTATTAACAGGTTAAGGATTAATGTTTAGAAATACTGCGGTGAGCGGCGGAGTGAGAGCCCTAAGTTCCGGACTCCAGCCCTTGCTCTCTCCCCGCTCATACATCGCAGGCTGCGATGTAAAATTGAAGCATTCGCCCCATAAGACGCACTTTTGGGGCGGGGGGGGGGGGGGTGCGTCTTATAGGGCGAAAAATACAGTATATAGTTGTTGCGATACCAAATTTTTTATTAGATTTTGATACCATAAAAAAGTATTGCGATACTCTATACCAGTCGATACCACACAAAAAAAATAAACCAAAAAAGCCACGTGCATTCCGCATTTTTTTTAAATGGCGAATCGCACATTTAAAAAATTTTTATTTTAATGTTCAGCGCATAGATTTTTTTTCGATTTTAATAGTTTGGACTTTTCAGACGTGGCGATATGTGTGTGATATGTTTGTTTTATATATTGTTTATATATACTTAATATTTTGGTGTTTTTTATTTTTACTTTTTATTTAATAACTATTTCCCCCCTTAGGGGCTAGAACCTGGGATTTTTTTTTATCCCTTGTCCTATTCACCCTGATAGAGATCTATCAGGGTGACTAGGACTTTACACTCTCCGGTACGTCATGTGTATTTCCGATCACCGGCGGGCGGTGATCGGGACAAGGAACAATAAAGTGAAAAAAAAAGTTGAAAAAAATTAAGTTTTCCCCCCCAAAAATTAAGTTTCTAGTAAAAATAAACAAAAACGTCATTTTCCCCAAATAGTTTTAAAAAATTGGTAAAAAGACATATTGGGTATTGCCGCGTTCGTATTGACCGACTCTATTAACATATCACATGAACTAACCCCTCAGATAAACACCGTAAAAAATAAAAACTGTGCTAAATAAACCATTATTTTGTCACCTTACATCACAAAAAGTGTAATAGCAAGCGATCAAAAAGTCATATGCACCCCAAAATAGAGCCAATCAGTCATCTCATCCCGCAAAAATCATACCCTACCCAAGATAATCGCCCAAAAACTGAAAAAACTATGGCTCTCAGACTATGGAAACACTAAAACATGTTTTTTTTTTGTTTCAAAAATGAAATCATTGTGTAAAACTTACATAAATAAAAAAAAAAGTATACATATTAGGTATCGCCGCGTCCGTGACCACCTGGTCTATAAAAATACCACATGCTCTAACCTGTCAGATGAATGTTGTAAATAACGAAGCATAAAAACGGTGCCAAAACAGCTATTTCTTGTTACTTTGCCTCACAAACTTTAAACTTTGTAACTGGAAAAAAATGATAAAAAAATGGAAAATCTGCCAAAAAAGTGAAATTTTATCTCGATTTTCCATTAATTCTTGTGGAACACCTAAAGGGTTAACAAAGTTTGTAAAATCAGTTTTGAATACCTTGAGGGGTGTAGTTTCTAGAATGGGGTCATTTTTGGGTGGTTTCTATTATGTAAGCCTCACAAAGTGACTTCAGACCTGAACTGGTCCTTGAAGAAAAGTGGGTTTTTGAAAATTTCTTACAAATTTCAAGATTTAGAACACAAATGCAATAGCACTCTGCAACCAGCACTCCGCCCTGCCTCCATGCTGGATGTTGAATGAGGCATTGGTGTACATTTTGGCCAAAGCGTAATAAGCCACTCACCACGTCAAGGTCGCCTCTGAGTGGTCCCTAACACTAGTTCCTACCTGTTTATGGGCCATGACAGCCACACAAAGTCCAGGGAGCGCAGGTACAGCATGAACGCCAGGCACACTCTGCTTTTAACCCCGTCCGGTGCCGTTACAGCTTTCATCGGATCCAGAGACGCAAGTACCAACATGTTTTATGAGTCTACTTTTACAGGGCCTACCAGTAGCCATTTGGCTCCAGAAGAAGTATATAGTGGGCTCAGCATGCATGTTGGTACTTGCATCCCTGGATCCGATGAAAGCTGTAACGGCACCGGACGGGGTTAAAAGCAGAGTGTGCCTGGCGTTCATGCTGTACCTGCGCTCCCTGGACTTTGTGTTCTTTTCTTTGTATATGTATTTCGCCATAGCGATGTGCACCTGCATATAGGGTTGTGCTGACTGAATCCCCCACAAATTTCAAGATTTGCTTCTAAACTTCTAAGCCTTGTAACATCCCCAAAAAATAAAATGTCATTCCCAAAATGATCCAAATATGAAGTAGACATATGGGGAATGTAAAGTAATAACTATTTTTGTAGGTATTACAATGTATTAGGGCTGCAATGATTAATCGACCTTATCAATAATATTCGATAACTGGATTCGTTGTCAACGAATCCCGTTATCGAATAATCGGCCGATTCGTTGCTATGCGGTCGGTCAGGCACTATGCCTGTGAGTCCTTGAAGTTTAGATCCCTGCATCTTTATTACCTTACAATGAAGCTCCAGTAACAGGCAGAGCGGGCGGCGGCGTAACGTCACTTACTCACGTGACGCGCATGCTCCGTCTGCTTCATTCATAAAGTAGGCGGAGCGTGCATGTCACGTGAGTCAAGTGACGTTACGCTGCCGCCTGCTCTGCCTGTTACTGGAGCTTCATTGTAAGGTAAAAGAAGATGCAGTGATTTAAAGTAAAAGTTACTGCCGGTTAAGGAATACTGCTGTGAGCGGCGGGGCCAGGGCTGTTATGGAGGGGATCTGTGTATGGCACTGTTATGGGAGGGGGATCTGTGGATGACTATGCTATGGGGGGGATCTGTGGATGACACATATAGCATAAGATGCTATATAGTGTCATCCATAAATTCCCCCCCCCCCCCATAGCATACACTGCGTGCAGAATTATTAGGCAAATGAGTATTTTGACCACATCATCCTCTTTATGCATGTTGTCTTACTCCAAGCTGTATAGGCTCGAAAGCCTACTACCAATTAAGCATATTAGGTGATGTGCATCTCTGTAATGAGAAGGGGTGTGGTCTAATGACATCAACACCCTATATTAGGTGTGCATAATTATTAGGCAACTTCCTTTCCTTTGGCAAAATGGGTCAAAAGAAGGACTTGACAGGCTCAGAAAAGTCAAAAATAGTGAGATATCTTGCAGAGGGATGCAGCACTCTTAAAATTGCAAAGCTTCTGAAGCGTGATCATCGAATAATCAAGCGTTTCATTCAAAATAGTCAACAGGGTCGCAAGAAGCGTGTGGAAAAACCAAGGCGCAAAATAACTGCCCATGAACTGAGAAAAGTCAACCGTGCAGCTGCCAAGATACCACTTGCCACCAGTTTGGCCATATTTCAGAGCTGCAACGTCACTGGAGTGCCCAAAAGCACAAGGTGTGCAATACTCAGAGACATGGCCAAGGTAAGAAAGGCTGAAAGACGACCACCACTGAACAAGACACACAAGCTGAAACGTCAAGACTGGGCCAAGAAATATCTCAAGACTGATTTTTCTAAGGTTTTATGGACTGATGAAATGAGAGTGAGTCTTGATGGGCCAGATGGATGGGCCCGTGGCTGGATTGGTAAAGGGCAGAGAGCTCCAGTCCGACTCAGACGCCAGCAAGGTGGAGGTGGAGTACTGGTTTGGGCTGGTATCATCAAAGATGAGCTTGTGGGGCCTTTTCGGGTTGAGGATGGAGTCAAGCTCAACTCCCAGTCCTACTGCCAGTTTCTGGAAGACACCTTCTTCAAGCAGTGGTACAGGAAGAAGTCTGCATCCTTCAAGAAAAACATGATTTTCATGCAGGACAATGCTCCATCACACGCGTCCAAGTACTCCACAGCGTGGCTGGCAAGAAAGGGTATAAAAGAAGAAAATCTAATGACATGGCCTCCTTGTTCACCTGATCTGAACCCCATTGAGAACCTGTGGTCCATCATCAAATGTAAGATTTACAAGGAGGGAAAACAGTACACCTCTCTGAACAGTGTCTGGGAGGCTGTGGTTGCTGCTGCACGCAATGTTGATGGTGAACAGATCAAAACACTGACAGAATCCATGGATGGCAGGCTTTTGAGTGTCCTTGCAAAGAAAGGTGGCTATATTGGTCACTGATTTGTTTTTGTTTTGTTTTTGAATGTCAGAAATGTATATTTGTGAATGTTGAGATGTTATATTGGTTTCACTGGTAAAAATAAATAATTGAAATGGGTATATATTTGTTTTTTGTTAAGTTGCCTAATAATTATGCACAGTAATAGTCACCTGCACACACAGATATCCCCCTAAAATAGCTAAAACTAAAAACAAACTAAAAACTACTTCCAAAAATATTCAGCTTTGATATTAATGAGTTTTTTGGGTTCATTGAGAACATGGTTGTTGTTCAATAATAAAATTAATCCTCAAAAATACAACTTGCCTAATAATTCTGCACTCCCTGTAGTCATCCACAGGTCCCCCTCCCCATAACAGTGTCATCCACGGATCCCCCTCCCCATAACATTGTCATCCACGGATCCCCCTCCCATAACATTGTCATCCACGGATCCCCCTCCCCATAACATTGTCATCCACGGATCCCCCTCCATAACAGTGCCATCCACAATTTGTTTTAATATGGCCTTTGAACATAATTTTTCAAGTAAAATCATATAAACCCCTTTTTTTGTCATTTTGGTGTTTTTTCCCGATTAATCGATGAAATTATTGACAACTAATCGATTATTCAAATAATCGTTAGCTGCAGCCCTATTATGTATTATAGAAGTAAAGAAATTGAAACTTGGAAATTTTCAATTTTTTACAAGTTTTTGGTAAATTTGGTATTTTTTTTATAAATAAAAATTAATTTTTTGGACTTAATTTTACCAGTAGATAATTCGCAAATAAAGACCGGTACTTGCTTGATGAATATTCTTGTAGATTTATTCAGTCAAATATTCCATCATAGTGACGCGTTTCAGCAAGCTATATGCTTTCATCAGACGTGTATATACCTTACCACTAGCTCTGATAGATATACAAAGGAAATGACATCACATTGTTACAATAAACTCCTCCCACAATCAGGTGTCTGGGGAGTATGTGAATCAACTGAATCTAACAGGTGAAATGTATTATCAGAAACATCTAGTTTCGTCTCGAAAAAAACAGAGCGGAAATATCGTACAAATAAATCGCATCACATGAAGCTACTGACATTATAATCTCGATTGAGACCTTTCGGATCCATGGTTTGTAACCGATGGATCCAATATGACTCTCTTTTCAAAAGCAACTTATTTCTATCTCCACCGCGTCAAGGTAAAGTTACACCTTCTTTGACCTGATAGCGTAATTGTGCTATAGTGTGTCCCTTTTGATGAAAGTGGTATGGTAGTGGGAGTAGCAAGTTCTCCTTTCTGATTGTCTATTTATGTTTACTCAGTCGATCTTTTATTCTCATGGAGGTTTCACACAATTTAAACATGGGAATGTGCCTTGTCTCGGGGTGGATAATGTAGTCTGTCTAGGGATAATCTTGTTGCTGCCTATATCTGCTCTAACAATCTTATCACGCAGATTATCTGCTCTTTTAAAACACACCATCGGGGGTCTCTTAAACTCATCAATTTGGGGATAAGATCTCGAAACTATCTGCCAATGTTTATTGACTATGCTTTTAACCCTTTGGATCCAAGGGTGATATTTAACCACCAGTGGGATCCGTGATGTTTTAGTAGGTTTAACCTTTTGTAGACCTTCCAGTCTATTTGTCTGTTCATCCAGTAGTTGTCTGGGGTAACCCCTCTCTAAAAATTTGTGAGTCATTTTTTTCTAGACGTATTTTTAGGGTATCTGGATTGCTCACAATCCGCTTGAGCCGCTGATACTGTGCAAATGGAATGGATTTTTTTGTGGATTCTGGATGGCTACTGGTGAAAAAGAGTAGACTGTTCCGATCTGTATTTTTAGTGAAAAGGTCAGTTTGAATAAGCCCATCGTCCCCTAGTAAGACCCAGGTATCTAGGAATGAGATCTTATTTTCATCATAATGTATGGTGATATACACATGTCTGATGAAAGCATATAGTTTGCTGAAACGCGTCACTATGATGGAATATGTGACTGAATAAATCTACAAGAATATTCATCAAGCGAGTGCCGGTCTTTATTTGCGAATTATCTACTGGGATTCCTGCCCGCAGACACGTGCACAGCCAAGTTCTCTGAGCAGTGCTGACCTTCTTTGGAATTCATTTTACCAGTGTCATGAAGTACAATATGTGACGAAAAAACAATCTCAGAATGGCCTGGATAAGTCAAAGCGTTTTTAAGTTATCACCACTTAAAGTGACACTGGTCAGATTTGCAAAAATGGCCTGGTCCTTAAGGTGAAATAAGGCTGTGTCCTAAAGGGGTTAATACTGAGGGGGGGGGGGAGGGGGCACTGCGCCACCAATGATTATAATTCTGGGGGGGAGGGGGTGCGCACTGAGCCACCATTGATAATTAACCTTTAATACAGGAGACTGGTACTGGCAGCAAATCAGCGGCACCTGAGGGGTTAACTGCCGCTGATCGCAGCTCCCTGTCATAGGCAGGGTGCCGGCTATGCGATTCTGTTGCCGGCACCTGCCTCCTGTATTATGTGTTAAAGGCGACCTTTCATGGGTCCGGACTTAGTTAAGTAGCAGGCCACACAGAGTGGCGCCCAGGGATCTCACCTACTATTATTCCTGGGCGACGCTCCGTTCGCCCGCTGTGCCCCAGTTACAGTCAGCAGCGCGCTCATGTTCTGTGATACTAGACCAGTATCGAAATAATGGAAAAGTATCGATTGGCTATTGAAATTTCGATACCCGCAACAAATATATGCACGCACGCACACACACACAACTACCTCTAGCAAAAGATTGATATACCGCAGGAATAGTATGTGTGTATGTATATATATATATATATATATATATATATATAATCTCAATGGAATATACAAATACACAGTGGATATAAAAAGTCTATAAGAATGCGTGCACACTAATGCAACCACAATATTTTAGTTTTTTTTTTGTTTTCTTCACTCCCACAGATTTCCGTTTTTGTTTTTCAATTGAGTGGTACAGTTTGTAGGTCACATTAAAGGTTAAAAAAATTCTGAAATGATTTATCTTTATCTTTTTAAAGCACAGAAACCTGACATTTTAACAGGGGTGTGTAGACTTTTTATATCCAGTGTGTGTGTATGTATGTATGTATGTGTATGTGTGTGTGTATATATATATATATATGTGTGTGTGTGTGTGTGTGTGTATATATATATATATATATATATATATATATATATATATATACTGCTCAAAAAAATTAAGGGAACACTTAAACAACACAATGTAACTCCAAGTCAATCACACTTCTGTGAAATCAAACTGTCCACTTAGGAAGCAACACTGAGTGACAATCAATTTCACATGCTGTTGTGCAAATGGGATAGACAGGTGGAAATTATAGGCAATTAGCAAGACACCCCCAATAAAGGAGTGGTTCTGCAGGTGGTGATCACAGACCACTTCTCAGTTCCTATGCTTCCTGGCTGATGTTTTGGTCACTTTTGAATGCTGGTGGTGCTTTCACTCTAGTTGTAGCATGAGACGGAGTCTACAACCCACACAAGTGGCTCAGGTAGTGCAGCTTTTCCAGGATGGCACATCAATGCGAGCTGTGGCAAGAAGGTTTGCTGTGTCTTTCAGCGTAGTGTACAGAGCATGGAGGCGCTACCAGGAGACAGGCCAGTACATCAGGAGACGTGGAGGAGGCCGTAGGAGGGCAACAACCCAGCAGCAGGACCGCTACCTACCTCCGCCTTTGTGCAAGGAGGAACAGGAGGAGCACTGCCAGAGCCCTGCAAAATGACCTCCAGCAGGCCACAAATGTGCATGTGTCTGCTCAAACGGTCAGAAAGAGACTCCATGAGGGCCCGACATCCACAGGTGGGTGTTGTGCTTACAGCCCAACACCGTGCAGGACGTTTGGCATTTGACAGAGAACACCAAGATTGGCAAATTCGCCACTGGCGCCCTGTGCTCTTCACAGATGAAAGCAGGTTCACACTGAGCACATGTGACAAACGTGACAGAGTCTGGAGACGCCGTGGAGAACGTTCTGCTGCCTGCAACATCCTACAGCATGACCGGTTTGGCATTGGGTCAGTAATGGTGTGGGGTGGCATTTCTTTGGAGGGCCGCACAGCCCTCCATGTGCTCGCCAGAGGTAGCCTGACTGCCATTAGGTACCGAGATGAGATCCTCAGACCCCTTGTGAGACCATATGCTGGTGCGGTTGGCCCTGGGTTCCTCCTAATGCAAGACAATGCTAGACCTCATGTGGCTAGAGTGTGTCAGCAGTTCCTGCAAGACGAAGGCATTGATGCTATGGACTGGCCCGCCCGTTCCCCAGACCTGAATCCAATTGAGCACATCTGGGACATCATGTCTCGCTCTATCCACCAACGTCACGTTGCACCACAGACTGTCCAGGAGTTGGCAGATGCTTTAGTCCAGGTCTGGGAGGAGATCCCTCAGGAGACCGTCCGCCACCTCATCAGGAGCATGCACAGGCGTTGTAGGGAGGTCATACAGGCACGTGGAGGCCACACACACTATTGAGCCTCATTTTGACTTGTTTTAAGGACATTACATCAAAGTTGGATCAGCCTGTAGTGTGTTTTTCCACTTTAATTTTGAGTGTGACTCCAAATCCAGACCTCCATGGGTTGAAAAATTTGATTTCCATTTTTTTATTTTTGTGTGATTTTGTTGTCAGCACATTCAACTATGTAAAGAACAAAGTATTTCAGAAGAATATTTAATTAATTCAGATCTAGGATGTGTTATTTTTGTGTTCCCTTTATTTTTTTGAGCAGTGTGTGTGTGTATATATATGTGTGTGTGTGTGTGTGTGTGTGTATATATATATATATATATATATATATATATATATTACAGTTGCAAGAAAAAGTATGTGAACCCTTTGGAATGATATGGATTTCTGAACAAATTGGTCATAAAATGTGATCTGATCTTCATCTAAGTCACAACAATTGACAATCACAGTCTGCTTAAACTAATAACACACAAAGAATTAAATGTTACCATGTTTTTATTGAACACACCATGTAAACATTCACAGTGCAGGTGGAAAAAGTATGTGAACCCTTTGATTTAATAACTAGTTGAACCTCCTTTGGCAGCAATAACTTCAACCAAATGTTTCCTGTAGTTGCAGATCACACGTGCACAACGGTCAGGAGTAATTCTTGACCATTCCTCTTTACAGAACTGTTTCAGTTCAGCAATATTCTTGGGATGTCTGGTGTGAATCGCTTTCTTGAAGTCATGCCACAGCATCTTAGGCTACTTTCACACTAGCGTTCGGGGCTCCGCTTGTGAGTTCCGTTTGAAGGGTCTCACAAGCGGCCCCGAACGCATCCGTACTGCCCCAATGCATTCTGAGTGGATGCGGATCCGCTCAGAATGCATCAGTCTGGCAGCGTTTGTCCTCCGCTCCGCTCAGCAGACGGACCCCTGAACGCTGCTTGCAGCGTTCGGGTGTCCGCCTGGCCGTGCGGAGGCAAACGGATCCGTCCAGACTTACAATGTAAGTCAATGGGGACGGATCCGTTTGAAGTTGACACAGTATGGCTCAATTTTCAAACGGATCCGTCCCCCATTGACTTTCAATGTAAAGTCAAAACGGATCCGTTTGCATTATCATTTTTTTTTTTGTTCATGGTAATGCAAACGGATCCGTTTTGAACGGATCTAAGCGTTTGCATTATAGGTGCGGATCCGTCTGTGCAGATACCAGACGGATCCGACCTAAACGCAGGTGTGAAAGTAGCCTTAATCGGGTTGAGGTCAGGACTCTGACTGGGCCACTCCAGAAGGTGTATTTTCTTCTGTTTAAGCCATTCTGGTGTTGATTTACTTCTATGCTTTGGGTCATTGTCCTGTTGCAACATCCATCTTCTGTTGAGCTTCAGCTGGTGGACAGATGGCCTTAAGTTCTCCTGCAAAATGTCTTGATAAACTTGGGAATTCATTTTTCCTTCGATGATAGAAATCCGTCCAGGCCCTGACGCAGCAAAGTAGCCCCAAACCATGATGCCCCCACCACCATACTTCACAGTTGGGATGAGGTTTTGATGTTGGTGTGCTGTGCCTCTTTTTCTCCACACATAGTGTTGTGTGTTTCTTCCAAACAACTCAACTTTGGTTTCATCTGTCCACAGAATATTTTGCCAGTACTGCTGTGGAACATCCAGGTGCTCTTGTGAAAACTGTAAACTTGCAGCAGTTTTTTTTTTTTTTTTGGACAGCGGTGGTTTCCTCTGTGGTATCCTCCCATGAAATTCATTCTTGTTTAGTGTGTTACGTATCGTAGATTTGCTAACAGGGATGTTAGCATATGCCAGAGACTTTTGTAAGTCTTTAGCTGACACTCTAGGATTCTTCTTCACCTCATTGAGCAGTCTGCGCTGTGCTCTTGCAGTCATCTTTACAGAATGGCCACTCCTAGGGAGAGTAGCAGCAGTGCTGAGCTTTCTCCATTTATAGCAATTTGTCTTACCGTGGACTGATGAACAGCAAGGCTTTTGGAGATACTTTTATAACCCTTTCCAGCTTTATGCAAATCAACAATTCTTAATCGTAGTTCTTCGGAGAGCTCTTTTGTGCGAGGCATCATTCACATCAGGCAATGCTTCTTGTGAAAAGCAAACCCAGAACTGGTGTGTTTTTTATAGGGCAGGGCAGCTGTAACCAACACCTCCAATCTCATCTCATTGATTGGACTCCAGTTGGCTGACACCTCACTCCAATTAGCTCTTGGAGATGTCATTAGTCTAGGGGTTCACATACATTTTCCACCTACACTGTGAATGTTTACATGGTGTGTTCAATAAAAACATGATAACATTTAATTCTTTGTGGGTTATTAGTTTAAGCAGACTGTGATTGTCTATTGTTGTGACTTAGATGAAGATCAGATCACATTTTATGACCAATTTGTGCAGAAATCCATATCATTCCAATGGGTTCACATACTTTTTCTTGCAACTGTGTGTGTGTGTGTGTGTGTGTGTGTGTGTGTATGTGTATTTATATTCCTGTTCTGGAACTTTTTTGTTGTTTAGAATGTTTACCTGACAGAGTAGATAATGTGATATTTTTATACAGCAGGTCGTAACGACACGGCAATACCGAATTAACTCTATTTTTTTTATTTGGGATTTACACAAAACATTTTTAGAAAAAAAAATTGTCTTTGTGTTTTCATTTTCTAAAAGACATTTTATTTATATTTTTTGGGCGATTGGGGCTCATTTGTGTGATGAGATGACGGTTTGATTGGTACCATATGACTTTTGATCGCTTGGTATTACACTTTTTCTGTTGTAAGGTGATTAAAAAAATAGAAAATAGCTTTTTGGCACGTTTTTTTTGTCATATTTTTTTTAAAAGGCGTTCACTAGAAGGGTTAGCGCATGTAATATTTTTATAGAGTAGGTTGTTATGGACGCGGCGATACCTAATATGTCTTTTTTTTTATTTTTTATATATATATATATATATATATATATATATATATATATATATATATATATTTTGGTTTTACACAATAAAAGCATTTTTGAAAAAAAAAAATCATGTTTTAGTGTGTCCATTTTCTGAAAGCCATATCTTTCTTTCTTTTTTGGGCAATTATCTTAGGTAGGGGCTCATTTTTTGCAGGATTAGAAGACTGATACTGTTTTGGGGTACATATGACTCTTTTGATCAGTTTTTATACCGTTTTGTGAGACGTGTGGTGGGCAAAATTCACCGTTCAGTAAAAGTACGTGATCCTTTTATAGATCAGGCCGTTACGGACGTGATGTCACCAAACATGTTTACTGTTTATTTTTTATATTTTTAACCAATTATATGTGGTGATATAGGAAGAAGTTAGATTTTAATTTTTTATTTTTTCCCGATGGGGGAGCTCCCTCCCTCCCTCAGTTTACCCTTCAAGCATCGGGCCGCGTCATGAAAGGGGTTAAACTGCCGACATTGGTGCCAGCTTACACTCTGCCCTGCTGCCGCTGTGCAAACGTTGACTTGGGGGAGGGGGTGGGGCGCGAGGGGGGCATGTTGCGTCGCTGCCCATCCTGAAGGGAAGGGGGCGGGGGAGCTTGTTGCCTCGCCGGCCATCCTGAAAGAAGGGGGGGGGGGCATGGTGGCTTGTTGCAGCCCCGGCCCACCTGAAATGGGGGGGGGGCTTTGTTGCCATCCTGAAGGGAAGAGGGATGACTGCTTGTATGGAGGTGAGGACGGCCATCTTACATGGGTGGGGGAGGGAGGGCATCGGGCCGCTGCCACAGCAGAGCAGCAGCCCGATGGTTAGCCCCTTCCATACAGCAGTCCCTAAGGATCATGGCATGGAAGGGGTTATGTCTGCAGTTTGAAGCAGACTGTCAGCAGTATGTTACAGCTGACAGCAGAGAGCACACTACATTTTTTTCCAGAAGAGTAAAAATACTCCTCTTAACAATTTTGAGTATTTTTAGCAGAGGAGGAGTACAAATTTAGCAGTATATCACATATATAATATACACTGCACCCCCCCACCTGACGCTGCCGTACACTGCGCAAACGCTGTCCTACACGGAGCTTGTGTTCCCATAACTCCTCCTACACACATGGCTGATCACATGACTGTGATGTCACCACAGGTCCTGTAACCACAATGTAGTCTGGAGC
Source organism: Bufo bufo (assembly GCF_905171765.1). Classification (NCBI taxonomy): domain Eukaryota; kingdom Metazoa; phylum Chordata; class Amphibia; order Anura; family Bufonidae; genus Bufo; species Bufo bufo. The sequence continues at coordinate 284,433,120 of NC_053393.1, read as the reverse complement.
TGCTCCTGGTGAGAGATGTCCGTGAGAGAGGGGGGGGGGAGAGGGAGACCGTGCGCTCTCCTGTGTGCACACAGGAGGAGTTACAGAAAATCCATCAGATTACAGATTCTCTGTAAAATTATAGGAAGCACAGCAGGCTTAAAACCAAAATGAAAATGGAAAGATAAATAGAACCAATTGGATAAATGAATTGGTGCACATTTTTTTTTTTTTTTTTTTTACAAAGGTGTCCATATCCTTTAACAGTGAGCAATTGTTTTAACTAGTTCAAGACTGGGCTTTTTTCCCCCTCCCCCCCCCCCCCCCCTTCTCCGTCTGTCCTACCTGACCAGGTGTATTTGCCATTTTGTTTTTAAGTAAATGCATCTTTAAAAGCTATAGCTTTTTTCAATTATTTTCCTTTATTTTTATTTATCTTTTAATTTTACGCTTTGTACATCCCATAATGTAGATAGCATGAGAAAGAAAGCACCGCGGCACTCACCACTGGTCACAAAGTTGCAGTTTATTTCTTAATGCACATCGTGTAATTCAATGTAATTCAAGACCTTTGGGGCCGTTTACAATAGCTTTTTATTTTATGCTAATTACTCATGGAACATATTAGCCCCAGTTATGCCTTATTCACACAGTCAGTGTTTGGTCAGTGATTTCCATCAGTAATTTTGAGCTAAACACAGAACAGGTGCAGATCTTTCCCTTAGGGCTTATTCACACGATCGTATGTGCCCGTGTTGTGGACCGTAAATAGCAGCCCGCAAAACACAGGCACCAGCAAAGCAAACTCCGTATTGCGGCGCTGACCCTTGACCTGAATGATCCTGCGATCTGCAAGATACGGCAAAAGATAGGACATGTACTATCTTTTGCGGTGTGGAGGCTCAGACACAAAAGCCCAAGCCTCTGCACTGCAAAACAATAGGACATGTCCGATCTTTTGCTGTCTGTTGCGGATCGCAGACCATGTGAATGGGCCCTTATCTCTGCATATCCTTATCCTGGTTTTAGCTCACAATCACTGATGGGAAAACACTGACTAAAAGGGCCCATTCACATGACTGTATTTTTTTTTTTTTTCCGTATCTGTTCCGCAATTTTGCAGATCAGATGCGGACCCATTCATTTCAATGGAGCTGCAAAAGATGCGGACAGCATACCATGTTTGTTCCATGGCCCCGCAAAATTATAGAAAATGTCCTATTCTTGTCCGTGTTTGCGGACAAGAATAGGCTTTTCTGTACTTGAGAAGGATGTTCCGTTCCGCAAAATGCGGAATGCACATGGCCAGTATTCGTGTTTTGCAGATCTGCAATTTGCGGTCCACAGATACAGATGTGTGAATGAGCCCAAACACTGCTGTGTGAATTAGGACCCATTCACACGACCGTATGTTGCTGTGCCCGTGTTACGGACTGGAAATAGCGGGTCTGCAAAACATAGGCACCGTCTGCATAACTCCATTGGGTCTTTTACGATGCGGAGGCATGGATCAGAATTTTTTTTATTATTTTTTAACCCTTATGGGACTTTTTAATTAGCATTCTTTAATAAAGAATGCCATTTTCCATTATAACCATGTTATAATGGACCTAAAATAAGAAAAAGAAATAGTCTCTCCAAAACGTTGTAGGGTACATAGACATGGACAGTTGTCATCATGCCCCCTGGAAAAATAATATCCCGAAAGGGCAATTTATCTGCCAAATCATCCAGAGTAGATTCGAGGAGAAAGGATACGACCGTAACCAATTAGAAAAAATAAAGAAAGGTGGAAATGTGGGATAAAAATAATAAGAAAAGTGCTACAAAAGAGTCGATGGACTTTAGATTTGCATTTATTACCCAATTTAATACACTTGTGGGCCCTCTAAAGAATTCCCTGTAGAAGAATTGGTATACATTTTAAAAATGACCCTGTATTAGGGCAGGTTCTTCCCGATCGACCTTCCAAAAAAAAACAAAAAACAGTTCACATGGTGCGGTTTCTGTATTGCTTGCAGAAACCGCAGCAGAGAGGACAAGAAAAATGTAAAACTCGCTATCTCTAAAGCGGGTGTGGTACATAAGGTAAAAGGTGAGATGTCATGTGAAAAAATTGGAGTAGTCTATTTACTGGAGTTCCCGTGTGGGCTTCAGTATGTAGGTAGGACTCTCCGCAAACTTAAAACACGAATACAAGAGCACATTGGTAATATCAAAAAAAGGTTTGGAAAATCATAGTGTCCCGCTCCACTTCAAACTACATCCTAACAAAAACCCGAATGGTTTGAAATTTATGGGATTAGAAAATGTCAATTCGAACTGGCGGGGGGGATCCAGTTTTTGATATAAATCGCAAAGAAGTGGAGTGGATATTTAAAATGGACACCAGGCGGGCTGGATATTGATTTTGATCTTAAGCCCTGCTTGGTTGAGTAGGCAAAGCTTGTGGACCGTCTCTTGTATATTCGCTCTGTCAAAGAGGGATTAGATAGATATTCGATTTAATACGTATTAATTAAACAGAAGAATCGATGGGAAACTTTGACTAGTTGGATGGGTGTGGGATTTAATTGGATGAAAATGGACATGTGATCGGACTGTGGGGACAGGTGACCTTCGTATGAATGAAAAGAGGTGTTAACCTAGGTGTCATGTTACTAGAGCAATAGGAGTTGTAGGATGTCATTGGCGGAAAATGACCATGTGATCGGAGGAAGAGTCATATGACCATTTTATCAATGGAAAGGTTGGTTACTTGGAATTGAAAGGAGAATGATTTAACTTTTGTGATTTTAACAAGAAAAGGGATGTGGTAGATTATCCCATTTTATTTTCGAGAGATTGTTTATGCTGATTTTATCGATTTATGTGTTGTATGTTATTGCTGGAAAAGATTCTTATTGTTTTAAAGAATATGTTGTAACCTCGAAAAAAAGGGGGCGTGCTTTATGCACTACCCTTAAATACCACACCTGAAAGGGGTGGTATTATCGCCCCCTGACTAAGCTGACTGGCGAAACCTAGGTCGGGTGCTACACGAGGAACCACTATATGGTTTTATGCTTTTACAATTCTCACTCTTGTGACTATATTAAAAATCCTTGGGAAATATTTACTTGTGGAACTTCACTATTGTGCGTCATATTTTCATTACAGCGGTTTGGATGTCCTCCGGTGCATCGACCCCTGAACTTATTGTGTGGCTAAGCTTGGAAATCCGATATAACTTTGACCTGACGGACTTCTATGTATTGGGCAGCGCGACCACCATTACCTATTCGCTTGAACTCTGTTATAATGGAAAATAATAAAATCTACAGAACACCGAACCCGACTTCAGTGAAGAAGTCCGGGTTCAGATCTAGGTACCAATATTCAGGTTTTTTTTTTATCACGCTCTTGCAAAACTCATTAAAACGCTTTGCAATCGCGCGTAAAAAACTGAACAACCCAATCGCAGACAAAACTGACTGAAATTGCGTGTGCACTCACACGGGTTTCCCACAACGCATCCGGACCTCTTCCGCGACGCTCGTGTAAAAGGAGCCAAAGTGATGTAATTTGTGAAACATAAACTCCCAGTCTAAGCGATCAAAAGCTTTTTCTGCATCGCTGGGACCCCCACTTATCACGACAAAGGGTGCCCCATATGCTCTGCAGCCCCCTGAAATGAGATAAAACCTCCCAGGGCCCTTAACTAAGATGGCTGCCCGTCAAAGATCCTGTACTTGGCTATCTTCAGGAGTCCCATGGAAATAAATGGAGCGGCCACGCGAATGCCTGACTTCTAGATGACCAATTCTAACCACAATTCCTGAAAACGGGTCAGGATGACACATGGAAACCGCAATGAGCAGTACCGCTCAGGTGTGGATAGGGTCACTAGAAGATCCACTTCTGGTGCTCTACTAATGGCTGCACCAACAGGCCAGCCGGCCGTTGTGAGCTAATACAACCAAAAGTGGGCACCGTGGCACGGACAAGGTGCTATGCTCAAAAAACCCAGCTTAGTAGGCCCTGGACTAAATTTAACAAACTAATTCATTGATAAACATCTACCCATAGGGTCCGACCTGCTGAAGAACCACCTGTTCGAGTGTGAACCAGATGTCTGAGTGTCGGCCCTACGAGCACGAATCAAGGGACACTAAACTGGCTGGGTATGAGCAAAAAAAGAAGCTTGGTTGCAGCTGCTCACATACTACAGAGGGCTGTATTGACGCAGACCACTGCTGTAGTGTGAGCGCAAATCAAGCAAAATGCAAAAAGCATACGTTTGCCCCCACGAATCGCTTGACGCGTTTCGCCATGTGTGGCTCGTCAGGAGCATAAAATGTGGGTAAAGAGACAAACAGCAAAGTAAGCTGCTGACCCCCGTTACAGAGGCTGCAGCTGTCAGCACTGAGTGGCCGTACGCGGCCGCAAGGACACGCGCTATATAAGGAGAAGGCCCCTCCCCTCCTCTGCATCAAGCCCCTGGAGCTGCCAATAGGGAAGCAGGAGGAGCGGCAAACGCTGCATCAAACATCCCGCCCCACCTACCCGCCCCTCTCTGTGAGACGATCTCAGACGAATGTCAAAACATTTGTATCCTAAATACAAGAATGACCAAACGGTGGCTTTAAATCAATGCGGCAGCCTGGTGTTGCAGGACCCGGGATAATAGTCTTATGATGGTAAATGGTCCAGTGTAGTGATTACGATATTGACTGCTGTAGTTATAAAATATGGGTCAAAGCAGCAGGAGCCAAAGGATCCTGCATGATATCACAATGGAGGTGATGCTTATTGCGACATGGCGGATACCTGCAAGGAATAACACCACTAGGTCCCTTGTTAACTGCAGAGGATCAGGTGTCCGGTTTTAGGTGACAGGTAGACCAAAATAGATCATACCTTCATTCATATTCCACCTGAATACACCCCTGTAGTCATATAAGGGAAGCCACATATAAAGCGGCTCAAAGAAAGCAAACAAAAGAGTTATACTCATTGAGTCCCTGTGGTTGGAGTACATGCAGGCGATAAATCCACTGTGTCTCCTTTTGCAGTAACCGCTTATCAGTCGCCTCCTCTTGGGGATCTTCTCACCACCTCAACGGCCTGAAATTTTATCACATCCGCATTGCCACCATGTGAGGTGGATATGTGTCTCGCAATAGGGGTATCAACACCCTTGCGGATGTCATTAAGATGTTCTGCGATTCTTATGCTGATTTCCCTAAAGGTTTTGCCCACATACTGTTTTCCACAAATACATGTGGCCAAATATACCAACCCTCTAGTCTTGCAATTAACAAAAGATCTAATGGTAAATGTCCGCTCAGTTACGCTACAGGTAAATGCAGCACCTAACTGGATGGCGGGACACTCCACGCATCCTCCACACCGGAAGGTCCCTTTAAGGTTGGTACTCAGCCAAGTGGCTGTGGTAGGGGCCTGAAAGAAACTGTGGACCAGACGATCTCTTAAGTTTCGTCCACGTCTATACGTGATAAGAGGTGTATCTCCTACCAGATGCCCAATGTCGGGGTCAGATTTCAAAATCCCCCAGTAACTGGTGAGTAACTCTCTTACCGTATTATGTGCCTCATCATAGGTGGCCACAATGCGCAATTGTTCTGGCCCAGATGGTCCTGATTTGGGTGTCAGCAGGGTGTCCCGATTCAGGGCCAAAGAATGTTGGTAAGCCTTGACTAACACATGTTGCGGGTACCCCCTGCTTCTGAATCTTGACTGCAAGTCATTAGACGCAGTCCTAAAATCAGACATCATAGAACAATTGCGCCTCACCCTAAGGTATTGTCCTTTAGGTATTCCCCTCTTCAGGGGCAAGGGATGGCAACTATCCCACCTAAGGAGACTGTTCGTGGCAGTCTTCTTACGAAATAGCCGTGTGCCAATATTGCCATCCCTGTCCCTGAAGATGGTGAGGTCGAGGAACGTAATTTGTGATTCCTCGATCTCAGATGTAAAAAACAGTCCCATCGTGTTGTTGTTCAGGTCTGTGACAAAGCTAATAAAATCATCTACACTTCCTGACCACAAAATCAGCAAATTTTGTGGTGGTCCTTTACAGCTCCATACCTCATGACAAGGGGTGTGGAGTTGTGGCCTCATTTTTAAATCAACGTGGCATCCATCTTTGGCAGCATAACGAATTTGTTCTTGAACTTATGAACTTCATTCTTGAACACAATTTTTTTTATTTTTGATCACCGTATGTACCACCAGCTCAGGGGGGTGGCGATGGGGAGCCCTGGGCTGGTGGGAACGGGAAGTTGTGTTTGCTGACAACAACCAGAGATGGGCTGACCATATTAATTTGTGGTTACGTTACATCGATGATGTGCTGATTTTGTGGTCGGGAAGTGTAGATGATTTTAACAGCTTTGTCACAGACCTGAACAACGACACGATGGGACTGATTTTTACATCTAAGATCGAGGAATCACAAATTACGTTCCTCGACCTCACCATCTTCAGGGACAGGGATGGCAAAATTGGCACACGGCTATTTCGTAAGACTGCCACGAACAGTCTCCTTAGGTGGAATAGTTGCCATCCCTTGCCCCTGAAGAGGGGAATACCTAAAGGACAATACCTTAGGGTGAGGCGCAATTGTTCTATGATGTCTGATTTTAGGACTGCGTCTAACGACTTGCAGTCAAGATTCAGAAGCAGGGGGTACCCGCAACATGTGTTAGTCAAGGCTTACCAACATTCTTTTGCCCTGAATCGGGACACCCTGCTGACACCCAAATCAGGACCATCTGGGCCAGAACAATTGCGCATTGTGGCCACCTATGATGAGGCACATAATACGGTAAGAGAGTTACTCACCAGTTACTGGGGGATTTTGAAATCTGACCCCGACATTGGGCATCTGGTAGGAGATACACCTCTTATCACGTATAGACGTGGACGAAACATGAGAGATTGTCTGGTCCACAGTTTCTTTCAGGCCCCTACCACAACCACTTGGCTGAGTACCAACCTTAAAGGGACGTTCCGGTGTGGAGGATGCGTGGCGTGTCCCGCTATCCAGTTAGGTGCTGCATTTACCTGTAGCGTAACTGAGCGGACATTCACCATTAGATCCTTTGTTAATTGCAAGACTAGAGGGTTGGTATATTTGGCCACATGTATTTGTGTATAACAGTATGTGGGCAAAACCTCTAGGGAATTCCGCAGAAGAATCGCAGAACATCTTAATGACAGCCGCAAGGGTGCTGATACCCCTATTGCGAGACACATATCCACCTCACATGGTGGCAATGCGGATGTGATTAAATTTCAGGCCGTTGAGGTGGTGAGAAGATCCCCAAGAGGAGGTGACTTTGATAAGCGGTTACTGCAAAAGGAGACACAGTGGATTTATCGCCTGCATGTACTCCAACCACAGGGACTCAATGAGTATAATGCTTTTGTTTGCTTTCTTTGAGCCCCTTTATATGTGGCTTCCCTTATATGACTACAGGGGTGTATTCAGGTGGAATATGAATGAAGGTATGATCTATTTTGGTCTACCTGTCACCTAAAACCGGACACCTGATCCTCTGCAGTTAACAAGGGACCTAGTGGTTTTATTCCTTGCAGGTACCCGCCATGTCGCAATAAGCATCACCTCCATTGTGACATCATGCAGGACCCTTTGGCTCCTGCTGCTTTGACCCATATTGTTATAACTACAGCAGTCAATATCGTAATCGCTACACTGGACCATTTACCATCATAAGACTATTATCCCGGGTCCTGCAACACCAGGCTGCCGCTTTGATTTAACCGCCTCCGGACCGTCTAACGCAGGATCGCGTTCCGGAGGCGGCAGCGCTGCGCAGAGTCACGCATATACGCGTCATCTCGCGAGACGCGAGATTTCGCTCAAAGCCGGCCCGCGCATGCGCATCGCTGGCCGGCAAAAGTTAAAGAACAATTTCGTCACCAGCCTGCCAGCAACGATCATTGGCTGGCAGGCTGGCGATTTTCAAAAAAACTAATCACAAGCCATATAACAGATCATATTAGTAAATATGATCTGTTATATGGCTTGTCTGCTCCTCTGCTGGTCCTTTTCGTCGGTTGGATCCAGCAGAGGAGCAGACTTCACAGTGAGTAGCACCAACACCACACTTTAGCCCCAGATCACCCCCCTGCACCCCAATTAACCCTTTGATCGCCCCTGTCAATCACTTAGTGAAAGACAAAAAGTGATCAGTGTAAACTGTCACTTTTTTTTTCCACTAGTATTGGCTGTTAGGTTTTAGGATAGTTTAGGCCCCTTGGTTAGGTAGTTAGCGATCGGTTAGCGCCCAGCCCACCGCACCGCAGTCACTGATTCGCTGATTAGCGTATCGCTAATCAGCATTTGTACTTTTATAGTATCTGTAAGTGATCAAAACTGATCACGGTCAGATCTATAATAGTATTAGTGTCACTTTAGTTCGCCCTCCAACCAAAACGCAGTGTTTGCCCGGTCAGGCCTGATCGGTCACCCACACGTGCGTTCACCCACGCCCGCCCCACCGCAGTGACAAAAAATATATTTTTTTTGATCACTGCACATTCACTTTACAAGCACTGCGGCGATAAAAAAAATCAGTTTTGATATTTTTTATCAACCGCAGCGGCCTCCGGTACTTCGCTAGCCTCCCCTTTGTAAGACAGGCTTGCTTTTTTTCTTGGGTAGTCTCAGGGAATACCCCTAAATATAGTAGTCCAAAATGTCAAACAGGGGGTATTCTTCTGAAGAGGCCTACAGGATTCTGACCCAGTCGGATGAGGAATGGGAACCCTCATCTGACGAATCTAGCGGGTCAGAATATGAACCTGTAGAAAGCAGTGGCTCTCTGACCCAAAGTTCGGACGAGGAGGTGGAGGTCCCTGATGGCACCAGGCGTACCAGGCCCCGTGTCGCTAGACCACAGGTTATGCAGGATCCGCTTCAAGAGCAGCAGAGTGGGGCTGGCGCTGCCGGATCACGTGGTGAGGCATACACCAGCAGCGCAGCCCTCCCTGGACCTAGTACCAGCACTGCCGTACAACATGGTGACGTGGCGAGCATCAGAAGGGCAGTTGAAGCTGGTACGGTGGCACGTGCAATAGTTACCCCGTCGCAGCCACCGCAAAGACAGGCCCGTAGAGCCCCTAGAATCCCTGAGGTGCTGGCAAACCCTGATTGGCAGTCACCAACTTCAGCCGCACCATTAGTTCCCCCTTTCACCGCCCAGTCTGGAGTTCGGGTTGAGACGGCTCATATCGGTTCGGCCCTGGGATTTTTTGAGCTGTTCTTGACTGCGGAGCTCTTGGACTTAGTCGTGGCAGAGACAAACCGATATGCCACACAATTTATATCCGCCAACCCGGGAAGCTATTATGCCCAGCCTTTCCGGTGGAAACCAGTCCAAGTTTCCGAAATTAAAATTTTTCTGGGCCTTCTCCTCAACATAGGTCTAACTAAAAAGCATGAATTGTGGTCATATTGGTCCACGAACCCGATTCATCACATGCCCATGTTCTCTGCTGCTATCTCCAGTGCACGATTTGAGGCCATCCTCCGTTTCCTGCATTTTAGCGACAACACCACCTCCCGTCCCAGAGGCCACCCAGCTTCTGACCGGCTCCACAGAATTCGGCCCCTCATAGACCACTTCAACCAGAAATTTGCAGATTTGTATACCCCCGAGCAAAACATCTGCGTAGACGAGTCCCTAATACATTTTACCGGGCGCCTTGGCTTCAAACAATACATCCCAAGCAAGCGTGCCCGGTATGGGGTCAAATTGTATAAGCTCTGTGAAAGGACCACAGGCTATACCCACAAATTTCGGATCTATGAGGGAAAAGATCAGACCCTGGAGCCGGTCGGTTGCCCTGACTACCTGGGGAGCAGTGGGAAGACAGTCTGGGACTTGGTGTCACCCTTATTTGGCAAGGGGTACCATCTTTATGTGGACAATTTCTACACAAGTGTGGCCCTCTTTAGGCATTTGTTTCTAGAACGGATTTGCGCCTGTGGCACCGCGCGAACTAGTCGCGTGGGCTTCCCCCAACGGCTCGTTACCACCCGTCTTGCAAGGGGGGAGAGGGCTGCCTTGTGTAACAAAGAACTGCTCGCGGTGAAATGGAGAGACAAGCGTGACGTTTACATGCTCTCCTCCATTCACGCAGACATGACAATACAAATTGAGCGAGCAACCCGTGTCATTGAAAAGCCCCTCTCAGTCCACGACTATAATTTGCTCATGGGAGGGGTGGACTTCAATGACCAGATGTTGTCTCCGTATTTAGTTTCCCGACGCACCAGACGCTGGTATAAGAAGGTGTCTGTATATTTAATTCAATTGGCTCTGTACAATAGTTTTGTTCTCTACAGTAAGGCTGGGAGAACAGGATCCTTCCTCAAATTCCAGGAAGAGATCATCGAGAACCTCCTGTATCCAGAAGGTTCCGTGGCCCCATCCACCAGTGTAGTTAGCCGTCTACACGAGCGACATTTCGCCAGTGTCGTTCCTGGTACCTCAACCCAACCGTCACCCCGAAAAAGATGTTGTGTCTGTAGCAGGAGTGGAATAAGACATGACACCCGCTATTTCTGTCCTGACTGTCCTGACCACCCTGCCCTATGCTTTGGAGAGTGTTTCCGGAAGTACCACACACAAGTACACCTAGCATAGGGATTGCATCTCACAGGACAGGCACACAGGGCTATTAGGGCCCTTTTACTCACAGCTGCTGCAAACCTCTCCTTTCACCTGGGATAAAGTGCATAACATACTTCGCCACATCTTTGGGCGATTTGCGCTTTGCACATTGTCCCATGGGGAAGGAGAGGTTTGTTCTATAAAGGTAAAAAAAAAAATACCGGTAAGTAAAAAAGTTAACGTTCAGTTAAAAAAGTTAAAAAAAGTTTACATGTTCTGTTCAAAAGTTAATAAATTTATTGCGTTGCGGCCTGGTTTTTTCTTTTTTGTTTTGTTTTTTTTACCTTCCAGGTGAACCAACCGATCGACTAGCTGCAGCACTGATGTGCATTCTGACAGAAGCATTGCGCTGCTGTCAGATTACACGCAAGTCGGTGTATGCGGCGCTGCAAGACGAGATTTCTCCTCTGCAGTAAAAGATACGTTTGCCGAGGCATATGAGCTGAGGAGGTGGCGGTGTTCATATACTTTGGCAAACACTTTGTATATAAAAAAAAATCCCGGCAAGGATTTATTCATCCACATCGATTGATGTGAATGGAGAAATCTGGTTTGCCAGGGCATACGAGCTAAGTGGGTATGGATGTTGGGCAGAGCTCCTATGTCCTGGCAGACGCCTTTCCCCTCCTTTTTCTTTTTTTGGCAGAGATTTATTCATCCACATTGATCGATGCGAATGAAGAAATCTGTGCCGTTCATTTTTTTCTTTCAGCCCAGAGGCTGAACGGAAAAAAAAAATCTCATTACCTGTATGCTCAATATAAG